>NC_051442.1:26748139-26757933 GCF_001649575.2 Kryptolebias marmoratus
GTCTAAGATTTGTTTGATGTTTGTCTCTCTTGTTTGCTTGGCTCCGTGTTCCTGGTTTTCTGAGTTCTGTTCTATTTATGTATTCTTATTTAGTTCTTATCTGTTTGCTGCCACGTCAGCTTTTTGTTTTTGTTTGTTTTCTTAGTTTAATAAATTAGTTTTTCTTTCTTTAAAATGAGTCTGCGCTCTGGGTTCGCCGTCGTCACTCCACATCATGACACTCCTATAAGCAGTTATCCAATGTCTTAAAGATTTGAGCCTACAGACCAACTTCAACAAAAGCTAATTTGGTAAAAGTATTTTATTCCTGGGACATGTCATTTCTAAGGAGGGCCTGCGACCCAGTCCAGATCAACTGACTGCCCTCACTGAACCTCCTGCATTTAAAGATATGGTAGCTCTTTGTTTGCTCCTGAGCTGAAGCTCCTGGTTCAGCAAGTTTCTACCAAGCCTGCAACATTGGTTGAGCTACTACGAGAGCTAATTTGAACAAATAGTCAAGCTGAACTAAAATGGACTGGTACAGCAAATAAAAGTTTAAATAGTCTCAAAACAATGCTGCTGAAAGGGCCAGCTCTTGCCATTTACAACCCTGATCTGCCAAAAGTCAACACAACAAATGCCCCAGACTATAGATTGGGAGCTGTTCTGACACAGTTGCAGTCAGACAATGTGTAGCACATTGTTGCACTTGCATCCTGTACCCTTTGCTCCAGTGGAGAGGAAGTACTACACTATAGAAAAAAAAAGCTCTTGCTTGTATATAGGTAGTTCAAAGATGGAAGACGTGTGGAAATGCAGATTTACACTCAGAACTGATCACCAAGCCCTTACCACTATGCTAAGCACTATAGGGATGAATAGAGCTGGCATGAGAATTACACGTTAGTTACTGAGACTGATGTGTTTTGAGTACAACATGCAGAACCAACCAGGAAGTCAAAATATTATGACAGACTGCCTTTCAAGCTTCCTCTGAGCACCACTAATACAGATGCAGATTTTGAACAGGATTTGATCTCAGATAGCATAAATCTCTCCTCTCCTGATGTAAACTTGATTGCTGATTTTAAAGCTGAATGTAAAAAATTGTCCTGAACTTGCAAAACTGCAACAAATCATCCACCAAATATGGCCTTAATTGTAGAAGCCCATTCTAGAAGAAGTTAAACCTTACTTCATTATGCCTTAAGAAATGGGTACAGAGTCACCACTAAAATTCAGAGGAAAACGTCTTGTAGTTCTGTTTGAGGAAAAGGTTGTACACCTGGCGCATGTACTACTAGGGCAAGGTTGTGGTGGTCACTGGGCATGGTTCAGACTAAGAATGCTTCAGAGAACTGTACTGGTGGCCACATATAAACGACTTCATGTACACAGTCCTGTCATCATACACCATCTGTCAAACATGTGAGAAATCACTAGTGTTTCACCTACACCATTACAACCTGTCAAGTTTCCAAAGGGTCCATTTCAACACATTGCTGTCAACATTGTAGGTCAATTTGAACATGGAACTTATGACTGCAGGTTTGCTGTCATGGTTGTTAATTATTTTGGTAAATGCCCTGAAGTAGCATTAAATTCTTATGCTACAACAAACACTGCCATGGTTGTCACATCAGAATCAGAATCAGAATCAGTTTTATTGCCATTGTCAATGGACAGGTTTTCACAGACTTCGGTGTTCAGGTGCAATATAACAATGAAGACACACAAAAGGTAATTTTTTTTTAAAATTTAATTATATTAAATATTACCAATATCCAGATCTTCTTTTCCATTTTTACCAGGCTTTAAAATAAATAATCTGTTTTTGTTTATTGTTTGGTTGGACAATCATAAAAATGAGATGTAAACACATGAGACACATTCACAAATTTCTGTGAAAATGGGTTTTTAAAATTTTGTTTTATTTTATTTTTTAATTGGAAAAGAAGAAATTATCTCCTGGTCACATAGACTATTTTTGTCAATGTACCTCAGTGAGACATACACAGCACTATGTACAAGGATTTGTGAAGCACAGTCATGTTTCCTTGACTTCCTTTCTCTTTGTCTTTCTCTTTCTGTGTGTGTGTTTATTCAGTATACAGAATTAAAATATATATGTACACTATAATGCCAAAAGCTAAGTACTGACCATTCCTAATCCATATGGTTTAATATGATGTTGGCCCACTCTTTTCAGCTATAACAGCTTCAATTCAAGATTTAGGAGTGTGCTTATGAGAATTTTTGACCATTCTTCCAGAAGCACATTTATAAAGTCAGACAATGATGTTGGGCGAGAAGGCCTGGCTCACAGTCTCTAATTTATTTCATCCCACAGATGTTCTATTGGGTTTAGGTCAGGACTCTGTGCAAGCCAGTCAAGTTCTTCCACCCCTAACTCGCTTATCCATATCCTTGCTTTGTGCACTGGTACATAGTCATGTTGGAGCAGAAAGGGGCCACCCCGAAACTGTTCTCACAAAGTTGGGAGCCCAAATGTCTTGGTATGCTGAAGCATTAAGAGTTTCTTTAAGATCTGAATTAAGCCCTACTCCTGAAAAACAATGCCACACCATAATCCTTCCTCCATCAAACTTTACACTTGGCAAACCCAGACTCATCCATTTGATTTCCAGACAGAAACGTGGTTCATCACTCAAGAGAACATGTCTCCAGGTGTCATCTTTTTTTTTTTTTGCTTCCCGACCTGGGGCCTTTCTGGGTGGAGTTGATATGTTCTCCCTCTGCTCATGTGGGTTTACTCTGAGTACTCTCTTACACTGACTGCTGGAGATAGCAGCTCCCCGCAACCCAGAAAGGAGAAGTGGGTAAAAGAGAATTGATGGATGTAAGAGTTGTAGGTCATATGGTGCACAACCTAAAGCCTGGTTCAGTTCGAACTCGCAGGGATCTGCAATGGAGGAGGTGGAGTTTCTTCTATTCTCATCCAGAAGTTATAGGAAAACCCAAAAAGAACTACATCTCACTCTGATTCAGTTTTTTGCTGTTTGCCGCAAATGGTTAAAACATCTGAACTACTGTGTAGAAATCATTTGTTCTTACTTTAGTCCCAGTGGCTTTAATCAAACAAGAAAACATTCTGACTTCAGTGTTTCAAACAGTCCTTCATTTGACAGAAGTTATTGTGCAAATCACTGATTCAATTTCAACTGAATGGATGTGGTTAATAAATGATATAATAAATAAATGGTATTTATGGACTGTGATGTACTGGTGACCTGTCCAGGGTGTACCCTGCCTGAAACTAGCTCCTTAACCCTCTCAAGGCAGGCGTTGCAGATTTGCAACAGTGAATTGCACATACCTAATTACTCCACATTCATATTTTATGAGCCTTATTTTACTCAGATGATAATTTCCCCAAATATCAGATTTTTCCTGTTACTAAAACTTAATTTGAGCCTGAGAGGGTTAACCTTTGTGTGGTCATTTCAGGCCTCCTACAGTTAGGAGAAAGATGATGTCACTCAGTCACAAGATGACTTGCATCTTGTGTTCAGTTCTTTTCCTGCCAATAAGCACAGTTAGCTGGGTTAAATTTTAACACGGTTTTAAAGTCCAGCAGTAATTTTAAGTTTACTCACCCACTCATTTTAAAGTTACTCATTAAACACTCTTCTCTTTCTTTAAAAAATGTAATGCACAAAGATTTTAAAAGAAGAATGTCTCATATGTTCGTAATTCCCTTAAGTGCTTTTTTTTACCTTGGAGGTATTACATTGCAATTTCACCAGGTAGGTAGTTTAAAAAGTTGAGTTCATATGTGATTGTTCTTTTTTCAGTGGTTCCTGTGTGTGTACACAGCAAGAAAAGGTGTGGTCATGGATGCTAATCACATAAGGGAAATACAAAGGGCATGTAGCAGAATACGAGGAACAGAACTGACAGACAAACACAGCTCTGAAGGACGTAGGATTTGCAAAGAGGAATAAAACCAAAACGTAAGCCGGACTTGTATCTATGCTGGTGCACATTTAAACTCATTTTGTATAAGTTTAAAGATGTGTATGTGCTTCTTGTCTGTTTGTTTGTCGATTTTTATATGTTATTTTTATCTGATATTAGTACTTTGAGTTACACACGGCTGTATGAAAGATGCTTTATATACTAGGAAAATTTGCATTCTCTCTCAAAATACAGTGTCAGTGCTGATTGCTGACTGAATTGGCTGAAATTTGTTGAAGAAGCTGAAATGGAATTGTCAAAGGTAAAACCAGAAGAACAGAAGCTAAAATAAGCAAAACTGTAGCTAATAGCTAAATTTAGTAAAACTATAGGTAAAAGCTAAAATAAATAAAATTGTAGCTAACTACTAAAATGAGCAAAACAGTAGATAAAAGCTCAAATTTAGAAAATCTGCAGCTCAATGGTAAAACTAGGTAAAATAACTAAAATCAGCAAAATAGCCAAAATCTTAAAATAACAAAACTATAACTCAAAGCTTACAGTGGTTAAAATCATAGGTCAAATCATTTCTGTCACTGCAACACTTCAAGATTTTAATCGATGCTTTTATCTCAACTCTTTTAGATTACTGCAATGCACTTTATGTCGGGCTGAGCCAGTCGTCACTCACTCGACTCCAGCTGGTTCAGAACGCAGCTGCCTATCTTTTAACTGGTACCAGAAAATGAGAAAACATTACTCGTTTTCGAATCATACATTTTAGCATCATACATACTACACTGGTTTCCAGTTCATCGATTGATTTTGGCTTTTAACTTAGCTTGAGATGTTGGCTTTTATTGTTTAAGTCTTATCGTTGAACTGTTCTATAGATTTTTTTGGGTTATATTTGATTTTATAATTTCTATGATTTTTGTAGAATTTTAAGTGTTGTTCTCTTTTGTTGTTTTTTTGCTGGTGTACAGCTTTATAAATAAAGTTGTTTTGTATTGTAATGTATAAAATGAACACAGCAATTACTAAAAAAATCTAAAACTAGCAAAATAGTAGCTAAAAGCTAAAAATATTAAAACAGTATCTAAAACTTAAAATTAGCAAAACAAAAACGTAAGAGCTAAATTTAGATCAAAATTAAAACACCCATTCATGTATTCCATTCATGCTTTTTTTTTTTCCCCCTGAGTCTTGTGGGAGTTGGTGCCTATCTCCAGCAGTCACTGTTTGAGAGGCGGGGGACACCTGGGATAGGTCTCCAGTCCATCACTGGGACACATAGGGACAAACAAGAAAAACAACCATTTACACTCTCAGTCACACATAGGGGCAATTTAGAGTGACAAATAATCTAACATGCCAGTCAGCATTTAGACCTTTGTGATGAACTTTAAATTTTCTGTTTTATTAATGTTGTATCTTACATCAATACCTGGTGATTGCTTTGTTGTTATCAAATTATTTTAATCTTTTTTTAGATTTGACAAACTGCAAGGCAGAGAGGCCCATTTCAGTATGTATAATAATCAAGTAAGTTTTTTTCTTTTTACTAAAGAAACAAGCCTTTCCAGACATTGTTATTGTGAAAAGGGAAGGGTAGGCAAAAATGTTTTTTCCCATGTCTGCGTGAGACAACTGGACAAATTCAAAATAAACTTGCAGACAGTAATCACCGGCTAAACATCTACAACTGATTAATTTTTGGAATCAATATGATTCAAGATGTCTGCCACAGCCAAGTCAGCTTAAAAACCATATAAATTGTTATAATGCACTCAGTTTGACAAATATTTGCTAAAATTTGATGTGCTTGTAGCTAAGAGTCCTCATTGCACAAGATCGTTTGTAAACATGACGGTAGCAGTTTTTGACAGGTAGCACCGACCGTTAGACATAGCTGTTTACCCATGCTACGGTAGGAAAATCTGACGAGGAAGCACAGATCGTCAGAACACCGGCCGTAGGCGCGAACGCACACTGATCGACATCATGACATCATTGATTTAGTTAAAGAAAACGTTGTTTAACTTTCGGTTCTTCCCTCGACTACTCTTGAAAAACATTTTTGTTGTCTGCCACCCGCTTAACTCCCGAAATGTTCTGCCACATTGCTAATGCTACTCCTCAAATTGTTTCTTCTTCTTCTTGATTTTTATTGGTGGTTGGTAAACAACTGAAGGAATCAATACCGCCATCAACTGGTAGAGGACAAATAACACCTTTTCTGTCCAAATTGCCAACCCGCCACAGTGGCGTGTGTGTTGATCAAATTCACACGCCACTTCAAATATTTACCTGCATTTGGCCAGTGGCGGGTACTAATTTCCACCCCTGGTCAGCGATCTTCAAATTCTCCCCGGACTTTATGTAAACAAGATGCTCTGCTCCCTCTGCCTATGGACATCTGTGGATCTGCTCTGGGCTGGCTGATAAACATTCCATCATTATCAAAGAGAATGGCCTCTGTGACGTGATTCATGGACTTATCTACAAACACACACGCACACAGACACACTCATACAACATGCACAACATCGTCTTCCACCACCTCTACACACACACGCACACTTTCCGCTGTTTCTGAGTCATCTCTGTTATCCCACTCCCTCCTTCACTATCTTAGTATCTTAGTAATTCTTATGTTGGCTGTTAGCGGGCCTTGGTACTGTTAGTTAGTTACTCTTGGTACCTTTAGTTTAGCAGTTTATGTTAGCTTATTTATCTTAGTAATTATTATGTCGGCTGTCTTGCGGGCGTCTGGTACTTTTAGTCATGTTGTACCCTTAGCTTAGCATTGTCATGTTTCAGTTTATGTTAGCTTATTTAGCCTTCCTGCACATTTAGTTTAGTTTCGTTTATCTTAGCTCATATTTTGACTGTCTTAGCCTAATTGTTGTTTATTTCAGCTTTAACTTCATCATGATTTTATTTAGATTATTTTAGCTACTATTTTGACTGTTTTAGCTCATGTTTAGATATGTTTAGTTTCATGATTTCATTTAGATTATCCTATATTTCATTTAGGTTATACATGATTGATCTATATTTGATTATGATGTTTCTATGATGTTTGCTGTACCTCTGTATTTGATTGTACCTGCTGTATTTGATTATGTACAAGATTGTTGTTTCTGTGTTGTAAAGCACTTTGAATTGCCTTGTTGCTGAAAAGTGCTATATAAATAAATTTTACTTCACTTCACTTCACTTACAACTTCAGCATTAAATGTTGGAGTCAGCCTTGTTTGTCTGTTTGCAAAATATCTCATGGAATCTAATGAAATTCTCAGAAAGTAATGATTGGATGTACATCTAAAACAGATTATCATTTAGAGTCAGTCCAATACAAGATGGCTGACACAGCTAGTGAACTTTGGCCACAACAAAGTGGTGTATGAGTCATTCATTTTTACCGATATTGAGCAAAGATCTGATGTGGTAGTAGCTGAGAATCATTCTAAACACATACTCTAAGCACAACATCTTGAAATATTGCGTAAGATCTTGCATAATGTTATTTTTAAGATTTGACCTAATTGGCTAGAACTCCCTCTTTTGTCAGCATAATATGATCTTAGTCTAAAACTCTGGAATGAAAGGCGGTGGGTGCTATGCATTCTGTCAATGCTTGGTTATTAATATGCTGGTGTAGATTCTCAGTCATCCAGGCCATGGTAAATTCAAAAAAGTTAAAAAAACAAAAACAACTGGACTTCTATTCTAGTCTTCAACTACAGAATAGAAGTCCAGTTGTTTTTGTTTTTTAACTTTTTTGAATTTAGTTTATTAATATTTTATGTTTTTACTGTATTGTGTAAGGTCCCAGTTAGATGAATAGACCATTTTAAAAATTGTCTGATTATCTAAGTCACCAACAACAGATTTACTCTGCTTTTCTTCTCTTTTATCTGCATGCAAATGAACCTGTTATTGCCAACCAGGGGTTTCAGCATGATGAACAGGATTCCTCTCCATATACATCTCAATATACACACCCAATGTACTTCCCACACACCGTCGGCCATGTTGCCAGCCCTCCTCACATCATCAACACCCAACAAACTGTCATACCTGGAGAACTGCCTTCTCAACAGCACAAGAAAGGTACCACAACACAAACCCTTAGTGAAGTCGTACTGCTTGGAATTAAAGACACACATTCCTAGAAGAGATACATGTTGTCAGTCTTCTTTCATGCTAGAGTTTTAAACTAAAATCAGCTAGTGTTGAGAAATGAGTTGTAGTTGTTTAAGTCAAAACCTGAAAATAACAACATGCACAATCTCACACAATGTTGCAAGATTATGAATGATCTGTTAGCTCTTGGATTATGTGAATGACTCTCAGCTACTACCACACCAGATTTAAGCTAAATATTTATAAAATTGACTGAATTATAGCAAATGTGCTGGCTATGGTGGCCATTTTGAACTAGGTTAACTCTGAATGTGAATCTGTTTCACATGTGCAGCGAATAATTATTTATTTAAGTTTATTCAAGTCTGTGCAGTGGTTTATAAGATATTTTGGTAATGCTACAAACATGAACACCCACGCCAAGATGGGCAGCAAAGGACAATAATGATTGTTTGGTGGCCTTTCCATTCTTATTCTGACACAAAAGTCATTAAGAAACATATAGAAATAAAAAGTTACACAAACAACAAAGTGTCATGCTTCAAATCTTTTTTAGTCTCACAGTATATTTGATGTTTTCTAACATCATGTAGTTTGTCAATGAATATGTGAACAAATCATCTTTACCAGTTGGTTCCTGTTTGTGAACTGAACATCTCTAACAAAACATTAAACTGCTCCCGGAATGTGGAAGCAAAAACAAAAACATGACTGCTCTTGGTATGCTTTTATTCACCTGATTTGACATGTGTCTTGTGGCTGGAAGTCATAAGACAAACGACACCCACGTCATTAATATCTCCCGAAGGCAGGCGGAGTAATAATGTTTTTACCTGTGTTTGTGTGTCTGTTTGTCTGAACAAAATATCTCATGAATCACAGAATGGACTTCATTGAAATGCTCCAGAAGCAATCATTCTTTGAACATCTACCACTGATTAGCTTTTAGAGTCAAACTAATTCAAGATGGCCACCACAGCAAAGCTATCTTATCCAAAATAAAACCCTTTTTTTAAAAGATTCTTCTTTTTAAAATCTTATATCCAGATTTCAAACATTCCATTCAAAAGTTTATGATGTCTTGGAAAAAGTTATAATAAAAGTCTTCCTTCAAATCATAAAGGTCAATTCTTGCTCGAGACTGTTACTGTGTCTATGTTCAATCACTGTGAAGTGAATATACAGTAATTGAACTTATGTTCAGACAATTCAGATTATTATTTGATGCCAAAACTCAAAATATTAATCCCAAATTCTGTTTCTTTTTTTCTTTCTTTTTTTGCTGTTATTGTTGTTGTTGTTTGATTCAAGTCAAATTTAGCAAGTCAGACTTTGTCTCTTTGGTCTCTTTTACTGGTAATACGTATAATGAAAGCTCCCTGTAACAAACAAATTTAGCCCACAGCTGTTGAGGTTTGATAAATAGTAAGGGTGAATAAATCAAGTAATTAAAATATAATTGATATTGTTGCTTTGCCATAAGATACAGCTCAATCTGTTATTGATTTAGATACTAAATCTGGTGTCCCTTCTAACAAGAGCATAAACAGTAGTAAGATTACGTTCACTTTTCTTATCATCTCATATATATATTTATATAGTCATGGGATCTTAGCTCTGTCATTCTCCACTACCTTTGGGGCTGTTCCCCACTTTGATCTCGGGGCTTCCAGTCCATATTCTGCACAGATGTTTCTGTACACTATGCCAGCCACTTGGTTATGTCGTTCCATGTATGCTTT
>NC_051442.1:26757949-26766687 GCF_001649575.2 Kryptolebias marmoratus
GCTGTTATGTGCTGGACTGCCTCAGGGGCCTCCTTGCACAACCTACACCTTGGGTCTTGTCTGGTGTGGTAGATCTGAGCCTCTATTGCTCTGGTGTTTAGGGCCTGTTCCTGGGCGGCCAGGATGAGTGCCTCTGTGCTGTCCTTGAGTCCAGATTTTTCCAGCCATTGGTAGGATTTCCCGATATCAGCCACTTCAGTTATTTGTCGGTGGTACATCCCATGTAAGGGCTTGTCCTCCCATGATGGTACCTCCAGCACCTCGTCCTCTGTTCCCCACTGTCTGAGACATTCGCTGAGCACATTGTCTGCTGAGGCCTTGTCCTCGATGTATTTATGGTTCTTGGCTGTTTCATCCTGGACATTGGCTCTCACACTCACTAGTCCTCTGCCTCCTTCCTTACGGCGTGTGTACAGTCTCAGGACGCTGGATTTGGGGTGGAACCCTCCATGCATGGTTAGTAGCTTCCGAGTCTTTACATCTGTGGTCTTCATCTCCTCCTTTGGCCAGGTAATTATTCCTGCAAGGTATCTGATTACTGGTAAGGCATAGCTGTTTATCGCACGGATCTTGTTCTTGCCATTGAGCTGGCTTTTCAGGACTTGCCTTATTCGTTGGAGGTAGTTGGAGTAACCCTAGTCAGAGAGGCTACATGCAAAGAATGAAGAAGGGATGGTTACTTCGACATCTCCAATCAACACTGACTGCCAAACAACTAGTAGCTCAGTGTTCCAACATCCACAAACGGCAACTGCTATCACAACTTGAGATTGACGAGGTGCAACACAAACGCTACAGCAAGGGGGAGGAGCCAGGACGCCAGGTTAGAGGGGAGTTAACTCCAACTCCCCGTCCAGAGGTTGGGTATGCAACCCCAATAATGCACGAACCATCTAAGCTGAATGAAACAGCAACTGACCTGAGATAAAATTGCGGCCCGAATGGGCAGCAGACAACCCCGACGCCAATTACAACGGCTGAGTGAAGTACCATCGGAAAGTCTCATTGAAGATGTGAATGCAGCATTGAGAACGATTCCTACCAACACCATATATATATATAATATTTTTATATATTTTCCCTAATTTCTAATTTCTCCTAATTCCTAGAGTATTTATTGAACAAAAGAAAGAAATAAAACTAAAAAGGGTTTCTAACCTTTCCCAAGTTATCTTATTTGTCATAGGTGGTTACACTTACTGTATACTCAAATAGTTTCTCATCTATTTTATGAGCTTATCTTTGTCAATATAACAAAGTCTGTGTTCAAACCTTCCTCATGTTGTAGTCATGGGTTAAAAAATTACTTTTATGGAGATGCAGAGACAAACAGCTTCTTTCAATTTAAACCATTTACATATATATGCATATATATCCCCTAGTTCCCACTAGGTCTTAAAATGTCATAAATACCTCAGATGAACAACACAACATGACATACTGCACGTTATTAAAAACAAAACAAAAACAAAACCCATCAGAATCAAGAAAATAAGCCAAGTGCTGGAAATCAAATGAAATTTGTAAATGATGTGATTAACTGACTTTCTGGTCAAGCCTGGTTCTGGAGGGCTGATGGTTTGGGCTCCTTGCAGTCACTGAGTTGATCATGAACTCCTCTGCAGACCAGAGAATTTTAGACTCAAATGTAAGGCCAACTGTCTGAAGCTTGGCTCAAATTGGACAATGCAACAAACACATCAGTAACTGTACTAAACAACAGCTGAACATCCCGAGTCAGATTGTCTACTAGCTGTAGTTTTTCTTACCCATACAGTGGCATTGTGTAATATAGTGTCATTTGTTTTTCACCTAAAACATTGAGAGGAAAAGATGGTTTTTAATGCTCTCACGTATAAAACCTCAAAACTGAAAGATGTCATACTTTTTTATGTACAGGACTGTAAGACTCAGGACCTAAGGTCTGTAGGATTTTTTTGATATTAGCATTTTTCTTCTTCTATAGGAACAAAGAAGTGTCCCTGGCAATACGTCTTCTGTGGATGTCTTTGTGTGATTGGTGTCCTGATAGCAGCAGCTCTTCTGCTCTGGTACTTCTGTAAGTACATTTGACAACTTTTGGAACTGTGAGAATTTGTTTGTGTCTATTTAGGGCTGGAGTGTGACACTATATGTGTCCTTAAATATATTTTAAGTCATTAGTATAACTGTTTGCAGTATACTATCAGTGTTCACTGGGGAAGTCATGTGGACCTGGTGGGAAGTGTCTGAGCCACTCCCAGTGGTGTGATGGTGTCCAAGACTGCTCTAATGGAGAGGATGAATGCTGTAAGTCCTTCCTGCAAATGTTCTTTCTACCCACACATACAGTATTCTTTGGATTTATTTGTTTGATTATTTTTTGACTGCTGTTTTTTATGCGGCACAGTTCGCCACCAGGGGACTAACTTCATGCTAGAAAGTTACTTCTCAAAAAACCAAGCGTGGATGCCTGTGTGTGCAGAGAACTGGGATAACAACTATGGGAGAACTGTGTGTGAGCAGATGGGCTACAGCAGGTGCTGATTTTTCCCACATGCACTTTAAAAAACTTAACACTTACTGTGTGACCAACAAAATTTTAGGTAATTTCATAATAATACCACTGTGTCTTAGTTTCATGCTGAAATTCCCTTATTTTCTCAAAATTATAGAACTCTGGAATAAATGAAGAGACCAGTGCTAATTTTTTCTAAAATCAATATCTCTACATGTATGGCAGCCTTTCCATTCCAGTTCCTGTTGAATTCCAGAGAAAGATGGATAGTCACAAGCCATCCAACAGAAATGACTGAATTTTTGCATCAGGAGCTACAAAATGTCTCCTAACAGCAATGTGAAAGACTGGTGGAGAGCATGCAAAGACATCTGATAACTAAGAATAAAAACAAGGACTACTGCACCAAATATTAATTTCTGGTCTCTTCCTAAGTTAAAACAGTCATATTGCTCTAACAAAAATGTTCATTTTACTCAAACACATACCTATGAATAAACCAGGGAAAATTATTTAAAAAAACTGATCATTTTGATGTGGTCTCTTTATTTGTTCCAGAGTTGTAGATATGTTTTTTTTTGTTTTTTTTTGTTTTTTTAATCAGTAAAGTACAAACTGCTAAAATCCAATAAATCAGACCCTCCAGGATTTCGCAATGTTACGATCGCAACTATTTACGCAAAATCAAGCAAACCCAGCAAAATCACAACTTTTTGCAACTTTGCCCAAAACGCCGCCACTTTCCCGGAACTTTAACCAAAATAACCCCAAATAACTCACGAAGAAGATACATGACGTCACTTCCTGTTAAAATCACAATGCCGGGAGCATGCGGGTGTCAGGATGTGGGGTGGAGGAAGCGAACCCTGAGCGCAGACTCATATTAAAGGAAACTAATTTATTAACCGAAGAACAAACAAAACAAAAGGCTGACTTGGCAGCAAACAAATAAAAACAAACTTGACAAGAACGGAGATACGAACAGGAACAGGATCGGGAACAGGCAGGACGGAAACTTACAATGAAACAACAAACAATAGACAATGGACCAGCGGAGTGTGGAAGGCGATGACCGGGTTTTAAAGACTGAGGATAATTAGGTAAATGGAGACAGGTGACGGGATTACAAAGTGGGGACAGGTGTAGGTGTGGCAGGGAGATAAAGAGAGAGACTGAGGAGGAGCAAATGAAACATGAAACAAGAGACAAGACAGAAACCAAGCAAACAAACAAACTAAATAAAAACAAAAACTATAACACAGAAAAAACCCAAATCACCACAGCGGGAGCATGCAGGAGCATGCAGGAGCATGCAGGAGCAGCGACCGAAGCCAAAATGTGCGCTAATGCCTCACATTTGCCCACAAAGATTTCAGCAAAGGACCGCGCAAAACACTGCAGTGAAGTTAGTTTTAAGTTGGATATTGGATATTCGTGCTCCGCAGAGTTAGCAGCGTCTAGCTTACGGCTGACCCGAAACAGGAGCGCTAATGTCGGCCAGTCGTCCCTAAGTGAACCACCGTGCGTGAGAGAAGGGGGCGACAGAGAACGGCTAACATCAGCAGTTTTTGAAGGTTAGCACCGACCGTTAGACATAGCTGTTTAGCCATGCTACGGTAGGAAAATCTGATGAGGAAGCACAGATCGTCAGAACACCGGCCGTAGGCGCGAACGCACACTGACCGACGTCATGACGTCATTGATTTAGTTAAAGAAAACGTTGTTTAACTTTCGGTTCTTCCCTCGACTACTCTTGAAAAACATTTTTGTTGTCTGCCACCCGCTTAACTCCCTAAATGTTCCGCCACATTGCTAATGCTACTCCTCCTCAAAATGTTTCTTCTTCTTCTTGATTTTTATTGGTGGTTGGTACTGAAGGAATCAATACTGCCACCAACTGGTAAAGAGTTTCTGTTAAACTTTTATCCTTCTTGCATTTAGCAGCAACTCGAGCACATTACTGCCCCCTATATGTCNGGCTCGACGTAACAGCAGCAACTCGAGCACATTACTGCCCCCTATATGTCAAGAGGACAAATAACACCTTTTCTGTTCAAATTGCTAACCCGCCACAGTGGCGTGTGTGTTGATCAAATTCACCCGCCACTTCAAATATTTACCCGCATTTGGCTGGTGGCAGGTGCCAATTTCCACCCCTGGAATAGAAGAGCAGCTCTACTGTAGAGCCTGCTTCTTAAAAGCATTTTGCTGCCATGCATGGTGTTTTGATTTTATTTTTGAAATATTTTTCAGAAAGTCAACATCAGAGCTTATTTTAAGCAACATCATTGTCATCTTGGAGCTTACCTCTTCTTTTTGCCCTCAGATATACTAAGCAGCAATTACAGGAGGCAATGGAAACAGACTTTAATTGGACATTAATGAGGATCATCTAGTGTGAAAAAATTGTTTTGATCAGAGGCCTTGGATTGGTTGAACTTTCATTTGTGTTCTTTAATTTGCAAACTATCTATCCTTCCATTTATCACAGTGTTTTTTCAGTGTGTATTTTTCTGTTTTATGGTCCATTTCTTTAGTTGTTTTGTTTGTTCCTTGTGATGTTTTATTTTATTTTTTTGAGATCCTGTGTTTAGTTTTTCCCAGTGTTACCAGTCACTCTCAATGAATTCCCCGTTAGTCCTGCCTAGCCTTTTGCTTTTCATTATTATTAAATCATCTCATTTTTTCTTGTTCCTTGTGAGAGACTGGATCTTTGGGTCCTATTTGCACCCAAAATCTGACACCATCCATCCATTCCTTTTACTTTTTTCTCGTCTCTGCTGTCATTGCTAGGCCATTTTTTTATATATATTGTTTTTTACAGTCAACTGGTTTAACCTGTCTGATCACTTCACTGTTTCTCTTTCTGTGTCCTATAGGCAGGGTTATGTGGCCTACAGCCAAATCAGCCCAGGTCCTTCTGCCTCCAAAGGATACATGAAGCTAAAGCCTGGAAGTTACAGTGGAGCACCAGTACAGTCACAGCTCACTCACAGGTACGTTGCTGCGTTGGTTCCACCCACCACTCACCTTAAAGGTAAATCTGCACCAACCTGCCACATTGTCCTTGAAGTTCAGCTTGAATGGTTTTTGATGGTTTCCTTGGCTCTTTTTCTAGAATCTTCACTATTTGTATGATCAGCCTGGGGTGACTTTACCTTTTGTGTCCACATCCTGGGAGGTTGGCTACAGTACCAAGAACCTTGTGCTTTTTTATAATCTTGTCAGCTGTTGTCAGAGGAACATGAAGCTGCTTGGAGATGGTCTTGAACACTTTACCTTTAACATGGATATTTATAATCTTCTTTCTCAGACAGCTTGCACTTTTGTTTTCTCTGCTCCATGTTCAGTGTTGTGAACACAACCAAACCAAACTACCTAGTGACGGCTCCTGCTCTTTAAATAGGTGAACAGCTGATGAAAAGTTTAAGGGCATCTATGATTTTTTTTGTTTCTTTGTCTGTTTACTCTATCACATACTAAAGCAATGCAGATATGCATTATACAACTGCTCTTAACTGAATCACTTTTCAAATTAAAAACAAGGTATTGTTCTAATAAGCCGCAAGGGTACCAACAAGGTTAACTGCATCTGTAGCTGTTTGATAAGACTGTGCAAAGGCGTTCTGATACCTTAACCTAAACAACCAGCTAGTGGTAAGTCCTGTGGATAACGGGAAAAAAAATTACAAACAGAAATTTATATTCCTTTTTTTTTCTTAATTTGTGAATGTTAGATTGTGGTACAACTTCAGCGAGTCCCAGCAGTCGCATTGTGGGTGGAACAGAGGCTGTGAACGGAGCCTGGCCATGGCAGGTCAGTCTCCAAATTTCCAAACAACATATGTGTGGAGGCTCCATCATCAGCCAAAACTGGATCCTGTCTGCAGCACACTGCTTCCAAAAGTGAGCTTCTACTGTCCATTTTCTTTAATGTATTTTAATATTAATGGGGATGTTTCACAAAATGTAAAACATTAAGATGCAATATGCTGTTATCCTGGGTGACCTGTTCTTGACAAGGTTTCGCAAAAAGATTGATTCTTACAGTGTTTTGAGAAAGTATTCATACGCCTGGAACTTCTCCACATTTTATCATGTTACAACCACAAACTTCAAAGTATTTTACTGAGGAAAGGGGCTGACATACTGATGTTTGCAGCAAGGCATATTGTGTCACTTCCTATTTTCTTCTGGTAGTTGGAGTAATTTGTGTACTTGTGAAACCTTTTGATTTACTAGATTTATCTAACTTTTTAACAGTTTTACTTACACAATCACTCCTGATACAGTTGTTTTCTACTTTTGCGTTATTCTTGAGACATCTTTTGTATTCCAACTCTTCTTGGTTTTATCTCTGTTTTGAGGGTC
Source organism: Kryptolebias marmoratus (assembly GCF_001649575.2). Classification (NCBI taxonomy): domain Eukaryota; kingdom Metazoa; phylum Chordata; class Actinopteri; order Cyprinodontiformes; family Rivulidae; genus Kryptolebias; species Kryptolebias marmoratus. Next base: position 26,764,818 of record NC_051442.1, read on the forward strand.
TGCTAGCTCTTGCTAGCATTTGCTTAACATGGCTTCTTGTTCTTTCCCAGCTTCTTCTGTTTTCACTTGCTCTGTGTGTCAAATGCTTAGCTATTCCTCTGCCTCCTTTAGTGATAATGGTACGTGTAATAAGTGTAGTCTTATGGTAGCTTTAGAGGAGAGGCTTTCTGAGTTGGAAGCTCAGTTTCAGGCTAATGAAAAACCATTAACAAGTCTGGTCCCTTAGGTAGTATAGAGCCACCAAGAGTAGCTCCTGATAGCAGTCCTCCAGCAAACCCGAAGCAGCTGGGATCCCAGACCAGCTGGGGGATGGTTTGAAGTAAGCATAATGCTAAGTCTAAGCCCCCAATTGATGTTTCAAATCGATTTTCTTCACTCAGCGACACATCCGCTGAGAAGCCGGCCTTAGTACAGTATTTAGCAGCTCCATAGTCCAAAACGTGGCACTAGAGACTTCAGGGAGACTCTAGGGAGTTGCAAAATCGAATCTTACCTGAAACTGCAGACTAAGGCTAAGGTTAAATACAGTAAGATTGTTATTCACTTTGGTTGTAATGACACCTGGTTACGCCAATCAGGGGTCACTACAATTAATGTTGCTTTGGTGTGTAACTTTGCCAAAACAATATTGGACTCCATTCCACAGTTTTTCTGTTCTCCTCTACCAACCTGACCAGCAATTACGTGTTTAGCTGTATGTTGTCATTTAACCAATGGCTGTCTAGGTGGTGTCCTGAAAACAACGTGGGCTGCATTGATAATTGGAGGGCATTGTAGGGAAAACCTGATCTGATACGAAGAGATGTCATCCATCCCACTTTAGATAGAGCTTCTCTTTTTTCTAAGAATTTGGCTGATTTTGTTAGTCATCTAAATTATTGGCAACCCAGGATGCAGGAAGCAGAGTTGAAGTTTTACACACCTCTCTGCTGCAAAAACCCATTGAAACACTGTCAGCTTGCCTACACCCCACATTACATGACCGGTTTGGCAGTGGGTCAGTAATAGTGTGGGGTGGCATTTCTTTGGAGGGCTGCACAGCCCTCCATGTGCTAGCCAGAGGTAGCATGACTGCCATTAGGTACCGAGATGAGATCCTCAGACCCCTTGTGAGACCATATGCTGGTGCCGTTTGCCCTGGGTTCCTCCTCATGCAGGACAATGCTAGACCTCATGTGGCTGGAGTGTGTCAGCAGTTCCTGCAAGATGAAGACATTAAAGCTATGGACTGGCCCACTCGTTCCCCAGACCTGAATCCGATTGAGCACATCTGGGACATCATGTCTTGCTCCATCCACCAATGTCACATTGAACCAGAGACTGTCCAGGAGTTGGTGGATGCTTTAGTCCAGGTCTGGGAGGAGATCCCTCAGGAGACCATCCGCCACCTCATCAGGAGCATGCCCAGGCGTTGTAGGGAGGTCATACAGGCACGTGGAGGCCACACACAATACTGAGTCTCATTTTGACGTGTTTTAAGGACATTACATCAAAGTAGGATCATCTTGTAGTGTGTTTTTCCACATCAATTTTGTGTGTGACTCCAAATCCCAGCCTCCATTGGTTAATAAATTTGATTTCCATTGATGATTTTTGTGTGATTTTGTTGTCAGCACATTCAACTTTGTACAGAACAAAGTATTCAATGAGAATATTTCAGTCGTTCAGATCTAGGGTGTTATTTGAGTGTTCCCTTTATTTGTTTGAGCAGTGTGTGTGTATATACAGGTGCTGGTCATAAAATTAGAATATCATGAAAAAGTAGATTGATTTCAGTAATTCCATTTAAAAAGTGAAACTTGTATATTATATTCATACATTACATACAAACTCATATATTTCAAATGTTTATTTCGTTTAATTTTGATGA
>NC_051442.1:26768049-26780520 GCF_001649575.2 Kryptolebias marmoratus
TATGAATATAATATACAAGTTTCACTTTTTAAATGGAATTACTGAAATCAATCTACTTTTTCATGATATTCTAATTTTATGACCAGCACCTGTATAAGCCCAAGTTGTAGCAGGAAGGGCATCCAGTGTGAAACAATTGCCAAATGTTTTGTGTGAGTTTGCTTGCTCTGAAGCAAATTTGTTGACTTTTAAAGTTAATCGGTTATGCATGCACATCCAGTAAGTACTTTCTGTGAGTTTTATTCATATCTGTACATTTTGCTAACAAACAGGGTTAGCTCAGTTACTCTTGAAGTTTTAAACAAAGATCTAGTGCAATAATTAGCACTTGGAGTATGTGCTGTGAATGACTCTCAGCTACTACCACATAAAACCTTATCACAATATCTTTAAAAGTGGCTGAGTTTCAGCCAGTTTTGTTTTCTAAGGTGAGTTGGCTATGGTGGCCATCTTGAAGTGGGTTGGCTCTAGATATGAGCTGGTTACTGGTTTCAAGGTATACCATAATGTTAAAAATTCACCTTGTCAAAACCACCAAATTCTTCTGTTATACTACTCATACAGTTTCAATGTCTAAAAACAAGATAACATACACAGGGTGTATATATTTTTTATTCCCTGCCCTCCATTACCAGACCTGTTGCTCCGAGCCCTTGTTCAGTTGTGTGTGTGGTAGCTTAGGGAGGAACTCCCCTACATTTTTTTGTTGTTGCAAACAGACATAGTTGGTTGGTTGTACATTTTATCTTACAAATAACTGAGTTATTTATGGCTTGTTTACCAGAGGAGTGACACCTGTCTCTCTTTTTAACATTGTTTTGAAACATGCAAAAAGCTACAAAACTCAGCATGTTAGCAGGTGAAAAATAAACAGCCTACTAAGTACAGTTACTTTAGAGCTATAAATAAATTGATCTTGTGATTTAGTTTTGTTGTGCCTCTTGGATGTATCCCATGGAGGTGATAAAAGAAAAAGACAGCATTTCTTAATAAACCTTATTTCTCTTAAAGGGAAACACCTGATTTCTAAAGTACAGCTAGTACTTGCTAGTATAACAGCGAGTAAAACTTAAAACCCGACTCCTAAAGGGGAAATCTCTGTAGTCAACAGCACATATTTATATGAAGAACTGCCTAAAGTGTCATAAAGCAAACTGCTCATGGTGAGTTATGTCCAAATTCACTGACTTGCTGGTGTCAAATTAAAAAAAAAATTATCAATACTTGTGATTATATATATAAAAAAAACTTGCCTTGATCTTCATATCATTGTAAATAAAAATGCTATAAATATTGGTAACAAATTGGTTTAAAATGTGTTCTGAGTGCCAGTTGGCACTGGTTTTAAACAGTGACATGTTGTGTTCTCTCTAACTCGAACTGATAATTACAAACCAACATATTATGTATTATTATACTATTACACCTATATTTTCATTTAGCACAACATGGTATTATTTAGAAAGTGGTAGTAATAGTATTTGCATTTCAGTTTTTAAATTAAAGCAAATTGTGTTTTTAACACTTGTTTTAATATGGTAACACTGTGAAACAGTATGCTCACGGTTCTCATACAGTCAGAATCTCATACCAGCCTTAGTTGTCTCCAAAAGTTAATCAGTTGTACCTGTTCAATGACTGTTTTCTGAAAGTTTTATTAAAAGCCATCTAATGGTTCATGAGATATTTGCAGAACAGAAAGACATATAAACACGTGTGCAAAGACAAGGGCATCATCTGCTTTCACCTTTGGGGAGCAAATGATAATAAATATGTAACATATTTGCTGATTTGTCTTCATTCTGTTTTCTGTTGCAGATACTCCAATCCTGTAATATGGCGTGTATACTATGGTGATGTGCGTTTGTCACAGATGACACATTATAAAGACATTCAAAGAATCATTATTCATGAAAATTTTCACTCAGAAACTAATGACAATGATATTGCTCTGCTAAAGCTGAAGACACCTTTATCATTTACAAGTAAGTGTTTGTTCTTTATATTCACATTTCATTCACTGGACCATGTTTATGTGAACTGTGAGTTTATATCCTGATGAGAACCCATAAAGCTCACCCAGGTTTATGTATCAGGCAGAGTGTTGCCAGTGTGTCTCCCCAATGCCAGTGTGAACATTTCTGCTGGAAGTCAAGCCTGGATCACAGGATGGGGAGCCCTGTACTCCACTGGTGAGCTTTTCCTGTCATGTTAAAAAGAAATTATACCATACACTGTGTTTATTTTCAAATGCCAAACCTTTCCTCTTGTAAATCATTTTTTTCAATGTTTCAGGAGTTAGCTTTTAGTAAAAGAGCAGCTTTTCATGCTTAACTTATGTAATTGTGAATGCAAACTTGTTCACTTTTCCCAGGACCATCGCCAAATATACTAAATCAAGCCCAGGTGACCATTTATGACAGAGAGGCCTGTAATGCACCTCATGTGTTGAGTGGGTCTGTGACTCAGACCATGATCTGTGCAGGCAAACTGGACGGAGGTGTAGACACCTGCCAGGTGAGTTTAAATTTGTTCTTTCTGCCTCAACATAAGGCAAATCATCTCATTTTAATACTTTGTTACATGGGTAAGTAACCACTGCTTTGCAGAAAAGACTTTTACCAGACACAAATTTTTAACCTTGGTTTACTTAGTAATAATAAAAAGACAACTAAGAAAAAATAGAACGTGTAAAAATTAGAAATTTTAATCTTATGATAGCAAAAATAGAGTTTGTGTCACTTTTTCAAAAAACAAACAAACACCTTAACACTTTCAGACTGAATACATGTGTTTTCTTTAAGACTACAGTTTGATTAAAGTTTGACAAACAAAAGGATATTCCTAACAGTAATCAAAACAGACTATTTTAATGTCCATATTAAAAAAAAACACAATAGCAACAAAGATCAACAACACATCAGACAGAAACTCAGTTTTTTTTGTGTTATTTTTCCATACCTTTTTTTTCTACACTCAAACACATTTGTATATAGGGTCTATTATATAAGTTTAAACTTTTTAAATGTTTTACATTCTTTAATTTCATTACTGAAACTATTCCATAATTTCCCATCTCTAATGTTGTTTAAACAAATTGCCATCTAAAGTCAGAAATATTTCTTAAATATATTAACTTTGTGTCCTGGTAACAACACTAACCTGAGATGCTTTTTATCCTGTATGGATTAGGGTGACAGCGGAGGCCCTCTGGTGATGAAGGCAGAAAATCTATGGTGGCTGGTAGGGGACACTAGTTGGGGGTATGGATGTGCACAGAAAAACAAGCCAGGAGTCTACGGCAATGTAATCTACTTTAATGACTGGATATTTAAACAAATGAAGGTAAAGTATCAACACATTAGAAATATATAAGAGAAGAGCAGTATGGACATAAGAGTAGTATAATAGCTTTTCTGTCTAATGTTTTAAATATTTAATCTATATTGTTGGTAAATGGCCTGCACTTGTATAGCGTTTTATCTAGTCCAAGGATTCCAAAGCTCTTCACGCTACAATCAGTCATTCACCCATTCATCCATCCATTCACACACTGATGGTGATAAGCTATAGCTACAGCTATAGCTGCCCTAGGGCAGGCTGACAGAAGTGAGGCTGCCATTGCACCAGTGCCACCCAGCCCTCTGACCACCACCAGTAGGCAAGAACGATAAAGTGTCTTGTCCAAGGACACGACAGCTGAGACAGACGGAGCAGGGGCTCAAGATGGCAACTCACTGGTTACAGGATGAACCCATACCTCCTAAGCCACTGTCGCCCCATATTATTGTCAGAATATGTCAGAGATTGTTAGCAAAATTTTGCCCTGCACATCAGCTCCTTTTATAATTTTTTTATTTACAATGTTGTCATAGAAATGTATTTTCATGTTATATATGAAAGTGCATTTCATGTATAGCATGAAAATTTTGATAAAAATCTCATAAATTCTGACATTGTCATAATTACATGAAAAAACTTGAATATGTTGGAAAGACTGGAATTCTGAGATTAAAGTCGTAAGTTTATGTAAGTGGTAAATTCACAGGAATAACTCACAAAATTATAAAAAATCTAATTTACAAAAAATATGAAAAGGCAATGGCAGCAACTGACCTTATAAACAGCCAAAATGTCTATAGTGTTGTCAGTTTTACAGATATTGAGCTAAAATATGATGTGGTAGTAAATTAGACTTATTCCCAACTTATACTCCGAGTGTGAAACAATGGGCACTATCTTTGCTTAAAACTTTGTCAATAACTATTGGAGTTAATACTGTCTGTCTATTAGCAAAATATCTTGTGAACCAGTGGACAGATTTTAGTAAAACCCTCAGTACATCTACATCTAACTGAATGTATATCCATAAAAAATGGGGTTAAAAACAAAACAACTGGTCTTCTATGTTGTTTCGCTTCTCATCCAAAGAGCTTTCTCTATTCAAAAAACAGAGAGTGTGAAGTTTGAGCTTTTAAAGTTGAGTTGTTCTGTAAACTGGATTCACCTGCAGATTGCCCTCACTCTCCTAACAACAGAGGCTCGTTAGGGTCCTTGTTAGCCTTACTCACTGATGGGCCACTCTGGTCACATGAATGCAGGTCCTGATTGAAGTGAAACTGACTGGGTATCAGACCTAATGCTCCATTATTGGTTTTATAGGTTAAAACCTATAATGGAGCATTAGGCCTGATTTTAAATTGAGAAAGATCCTAAGATGAGAAGCGAAATGTCTTCAACTACAGAATAGATGTCCAGTTGTTTTTGTTTTTAACCCTTTTTTTGGATTTACCATGTCCTGGACGACTGGGAATCTACACCAGCATATTGAATGTATATCTAAAACTCATTAACATCTAAACTTAACAAAATTCAAGGTGGCAACCGCAACATTAATCAACATTAGCCAACACAAAAATCCCTATAGTTCAGTCAGTTTTATGGATACTGAGGTAAATTTGGTGTGGCAGTCACTGAGAGTCATCCCCAACTCATACTTCAAGACCTAACGCATTTCACAAAATCTTGTGATGTTGTGCGATATCGCACAAAACGTCTTTTACAAGCTTTGACTAAAATTGCTGTAACTATGACTTTTCTCATCATAAGATCTTAGTCTAAAACTCTAATATAAAAGATGGATGATATGCATTCCTTCAACAAATGCTAAGTGTTTAATTAAAATTGAGACTGCATCAAGAGAAACAAGATTGGTTTTTTTTGTTTGTTTGTTTGTTTGTTTAATTTCTTTGTGCATCTCTGCAGATTTGGTTTTCAACTTGAAGCATTTTAACTTCACCTAATTCTTCATTTTTTATCTTCACAGAATGAATGATTGGGACATCACTGAAGTTCTGACCTATGCACTGAATCTGAAACTTTGATGGAACTTAATGGTTTTGTTGTTGTTTTTGTTTGACAAACCAAAATTTAAAGAAATTAATGTTGCCTCAAAACACTGAACATTTCTGAGACAATTTAGCTATTTATTTATTTTAGAAACACTATCTATATTTAAAGAAGCTCCAGGTACAGACCCAATCCTCATTAGAAAGATCATCTCTCACAGATGGTTTAACCATCAGTGTTTTCCTGGAGGATATGATTTAAGAAAGGGAAAGTCTATGGATTTCTTCTGAGACTGTTCCCACTTAGCACTTTAAAAGAGGAATCAGAAAATGGGTAGACAGATATTTATGCCAAAAGATGAGAAAAACTGTGCAGAAAAATGCTTTTAATATAAACTATAAACTTTAATATAAACTTTTATCTTGTTTGTTTTTTTCTCTCACTAAATGTGCCTGTTTAACCAAGCAAGCCAGTAATAATAAAACACTTAATAAAATCTACTGCAGAAAAGTTGAAGTGTACTCATTGACAGTTTGAAATCAACCAGTGAATATAGCAATACACAGTACAGCCTGGTACTTATCTGACAATTATGAGGTACATACCTAGTACTACAGGGTACTATCTTATACTTATGGGGTACATACCTGGTACTAAAGGAGTGCGTAACTGATAATTATGAGGTAGGTACCTGGTAGTTGCGGGGTACGTGTCCAGTAAAGACAAAATACATTGTTTGTGTTTTCAGGGTACATACCTGGTGATTGCAAGATTTGGGTCATTAATTAACAGCCACAATGATTTTGATAAGTGACTACATTTTCTTCTTGATCGTCCATCGTAGTCGATAAAGATGATGGCTTCAGTGTTTATGTCTGGTGTGGCTTGCGAGTCTAATTCATGCCAGGAACAGTCTGCCACAGATAGGGCACTAATGGGAGGGATCGGATGTGGGAGGTATTGACCCCTTGCGTATCTCTTGCATGCGCTTGGCTTCTAGGGTTTGTGATCTTCTGCCTGCTTGGCTCCTTCTATGACAGGGGTCTCAAACTCCAGGCCTTGAGGGCCCCTGTCCAGGACATTTTAGGTTTTTCTGCTCCAACACACCTTATTCAAATGGCTTAATTAACTCCTCACCAAATCATCAAGTTGTCCAAGAGCATGTCCACAAGTCATTCATTTAATCAAGGTGTTTAAAAGCAAGAACACATCTAAAACATACAGGAGACTGGCCCCTGAGGAATGGAGTTTAACACCTGTGTTCTATGACTTGACTGCGCCAGGTCTCGCTCTAAAACCTGTTCTTCCCAGGTGTCCTTGTTGATGCCGAGGGCCTTGAGGGACTGCTTAAGTGTGTCCTTAAACCTCTTCTTTTGGCCACCAGCATTACATTTTCCATTTAAGAGCTCGCCATAGAGTAGTTGTTTGGGGATTCTTTAGTCTGGCATCCTCCTGACATGTCCTGCCAATCGGAGTTGGGCTTGCTGTAACATGGTATGGATGGTTGTTAGGTTGGCCGTGGTAAGCACTTCAATGTTTGGGATTTTGTCTTGCCATTTAATGTTCATGAGGTGTCTGAGGCTATTAAGAAGGAAGTGATTCAGCTGCCTTGCGTGCTTGCTATATACCGTCCAGGTAGAGTGGTGATGACTGCTGCACGGGACACCTTGAGTTTGGTAGGTAGAGTGATGCCTTGCCTGTCCCACACTTTAGTTCGCCGGCGTCCAAATGTTGTGTTGGCCCTAGCTATCCTGTTCTGGATCCCCACATCAATATGAACAGATCTAGATAGGGTGCTGCTGAGGTGTGTGAAGTTGTCTGATGCCTTGAGCCTTTCCTCTTTAACCTTGATACATGGTTCCTCATAAGCATTTCCTGGTGCAAGTTGGTACATCACTTCAGTTTTTTGGTGCTGATAGTTAGTCCAAAGTTATCACATGTCTGAGAGAACAGGTTTATGGTTTGTTGCCTTCCACTCCCTCTATGGTCTCTCTATGATTATAAAGTCTGCCATCAGTTCTGTATATTATTGGAATTCCTGTGTCAGAGTCTCTGAAGGCATCCCTCAGCATAGCAGAGAACATCATGCTGAACAAGGTTGGTGCAAAGACGCATCCTTGTGTGACACCATTTGTGACAGCAAAGGATGGAGATGTCTCCCCGTTGTCTTGAACTCGTGCCTGCATCCCATCAGGGAGTTGGAATACAATGGTGATGAAGCTTTGTGGGCATCCAAATTTGCTCATTATCTTCCACAAGCCTTCCCTGCTGACAGTGTTGAAGGCTTTGGTAAGGTCGACAAATGTCAAGTAGAGGTCCTGGTTTTGTTCCTGGCACCTTTCCTGTAGTTGGCTGATAGCAAATACCATGTCCGTTGTGCCTCTGCCAGATCGGAAACCGCACTGGCTCTCAGGGAGAAGACCGGATTTGAGGTGTTTTATCAGTCTGTTGAGTAGAACTCTGGCCAAAATCTTTCCAGCAATGGAGAGACGGGAGATTCTTATGTGGTTGTCACATGCCTGTCTGTTGTCTTTCCTCTTATACAGTTGAACAATCATGGCATCTTTGAAGTCCTGAGGAATTGTTCTTGTTGACCACATAGACTGGAATAGTTTTGTCAGTTTCTGTAGGAGGATGGGCCCCCCTGATTTATACACTTCAGCTGGCAATGCATCTTGTACTGGTGCTTTGTTGTTGGACATTTGCCTGATTGTCTTCTTCACCTCTTCTTCATTTGGGGATTGATTGAGGTCTGTGTTGAAGTCCACTTGGGGGAGTCTTTCTATTACTGCATCATTTATACATACTTGCCAACATTTGGGAATGTCAATGTGGGACAACATAGCGTGACAATTTGAATTAAACACATATCATAGTTGCTTAAGATCAGGGCTCTCAAGTTTTGATCTTTCTCTCCATCTTCTCAGCTGTTATATTTTAAATACTGAACAGTAAGTTGTAACTTGTTATTTATTAGTAATTAGTAGCTTTAGCTAACCTGAACATTTCCAGTCCTCTTCTTGATGCTCAGAAAGAAATTCCTGCTGTCTTTCAACCACTTTGAAAAGCTTTCTTTCATGCCTACATCTTTATCTTTCTGCCTCTTCAGTTTTCTACCTCTCCATCTTTAGCTCTCTGTCATCAGATGACAACACGACTCACATAAAAAAACAATCGCGCTCCTGCCCATGCTCAAGGGGGCGCGCAGGACCGCCACTGTGGACATAGAGTGGAGCGGGTCTCCTCTCTGCTGTGAGATTGACAGCCGTCGGTGCCTTGGGAAGTGGGCGGGGCTTACGGTACGCTGCAGAATGAGTGCTTTCTCACATTTAGCCGCCAAAGTCACTAGATTTGTCGCTAGTCGCTTTAAGAAAAATGCTAGAGGGATCTGAAAACTCACTAAATATAGCAGTAAAATGACAAAAAGGCCGTGTGCGTGTTTTTTTTGCCTGAGAAATACAAAGTGTGGCGTGTGAGGGCCGAATGTGGGACTTTTGGCTGTCCCGCACAGGGTGATGCGGGACAAGGGACGGGGGGGCTACATGCGGGACTGTCCCGCCCAATGCGGGACGGTTGGCAAGTATGTTTATAGCGGATGGCCTGTTTAGCACTGAGTTGAAGTGTTCAGCCCATCTCTCCAGAATTTGTTCTTTGTCGGTTATCAGTGTTGAACCATCAGAACTGAGGAGTGGGGAGGCTCCTGTTGTCTATGGCCCATAGACAGCTCTGAGTGACTCATAGAAGCGCTTCTGGTCATGTATATCTGCAAAAGTCTGTATTTCATCAGCTTTTTTGCTGAGCCAAGAGTCTTGCATTTCTTGCAGCCTGCCTTGCACTTGTTTTCTCATAGCAGAAAAGGCCATTTTGTTGGCTTGGGTTGGGCTGTCTTGAGCAATCTTTTGTAGATGATGTTTCTGCTGTAGCAGAGCTTTTATCTCCTCGTCATTGTCATCAAACCAGTGGTGGTGTTCCTTGGAGACATAACCAAGGTGCTCAGCTGCAGTGTTGTACACAATGTCGTGAAAACCATGCCAGTCATCTTCAATTGAGCCAACAAGTTGCAGATCTTCAAGCTTCTGAAGCTGAAGTTTGACTTGAGAGCTTTATCACATCTAGTTTCTTGAGACCGCCGCTTCTTGTGGATGTGAAAGTGCACTTTGGAGATTAGGAGTATGTGGTCTATCCAGCATTCTGCCCCACACATGGCCTTTGTTCCCCTAAAATCACTCAAATCCTTCTGCCTTGTTAAGACATAGTCTAACTGGTGCCAGTGCTTTGAGAGTGGGTGCATCCAGTCTTGTTTCGTGTAGGGAGCCTGAAGGTTGTGTTAGTGATGACCAGATCATTTGCTGCACACAGTCGAAGTAGGAGCAAACCATTGCTATTACACTTTCCGATGCCATATGGACCAATCATATCAGGCCATGTAGCAGTGTCATTTCCCACACGAGCATTAAAGTCACCAAGAATAAATAACTTGTCTTGTCTTGGTGTGCCTGCAATGAGTTGATCCAGGTTTTTATAAAACTTATCTTTGATATCCTCTCGGTTTGTCATTGTGGGAGTGTATGCACTGATGAGAGTTGCTTTGCAGTTAGGGCCAGTGGGTATCCGAAGCATCATCAGTCTATCATTTATGCCTTTGGGGAGACTAACCAGGTGGCGTTGGAGCTCGGTTTTTAAGGCAAAGCCTACCCCAGCTTCTCGTCCTTCCTCCTGCTTGTGGCAACTCCAGTCGAATGTTTATCCACCACCTATTTCTGTGAGTTGACTATGAGCAATGAGTGCTGTCGTTTTTCCTGGCCGATCTGTGCTTGCATTGTCCATGAGCGTGCGTATGTTCCATGATCCGAGTTTGAGTGGGTTTCTCTTTTTCTTGAGCTTGTCTCGACCGCTAAGATGGGATCCCCTGCAGTCTGCAGTCTGCTGGCCAGGGTATGTTGAAGCAGGCTATGTTTAGGGCACCTTTTCTAGCTGCTTCAACATGCTAGGAGGTGAGCAGAGCATTCCTAAAGAGGGCTGCAGAATCCTTCTGCTGCTCCGGTTAGGAGGAAACAACCTTATGCCCTGAGTCGCCTGTGTGTAGGTTGGTGGCTGCAGCTTCCAGTGGTCCACACCTGCTGTTTTCATTACTCCCCTGTTGCCACAGGACTTTACAGATATTTATGGATAGACTGGTTTGAAGCCATGACTTGCGCTTGACTTGGGTTATAGTGAGGAATAGTTGCGCAATATCAGTCTCACTCTCTCGTCTCTTCCTGATGGATCCAGTGGCAAGACGAGTCTAGATGACTGGAATCATTAGGGATGCAGTGGATGACCATGGCAGTCTTCTGCATCTCTGCCCTGCTCTACACACTCCACAGTGCTGGCTGTAGACACCGTCCTGCCCATTGAACCTTGTTAGTTTCCTCCACGCTGTCAGCTGTGTCCAGTCTCTGCATGATGGGTAGATGTTCCCATGTAGATCACCTGAGTTTAGGTCTCAGGCTACCCTCACCTGCTTTGGCACGCCTGCCGAGGCGGTGTCCCAGGGTGTGGCCGCTGCGCATGCTACAGCTACTTGGAGCCTGAGGTAAGAGTTGGATGTCAAGTGGAGACCAATGGGTATGAGCTGCCCTTAAAAGGGCATGGCAAGCCCTGACCAACAGAGGTACTACCCCTCCTTAAACACCCCCTTACACCCTACATTTTCTACAGTGTCAGATAAAAATAAAACCTAAAATATTCATATCAAATTAATTATAATGTTTGGATTACAACCAGGAACTACTCTGTCCTGTACAAAAAACTTGGGTAAATGTTTGGCCTTAAGATGAACACACAGGAATTTAAGATTAGCCAATCACAAATCACCATACATTGTTTTTTTCTATGTTGACCCAGGGATTGTTTTGGGATTAAAGCACATCTTATCTTTTGTAACAAGCAAACAGACCTGCAGTTTACTTCTCATTCATGAAGGCAGAGAAAGAGACAAAAATAAAGAACTCTAAAGGTCGCCTTGATCTCAATTTTATTGAGACTTCTCAAAATAATAATTCTCATGAATCTTTGTTGTGCCAGTAGTTAAAGGTATCACTTTAATTGGTCTTATGTTTAAGATAAGACTATATGCAGAAAAAAATTCACAGAAAAAAAATCATGCCATGCAATACATATGCACATACTTTTACTATAAATAATTAGCTTGTGAATTATTACAGTTATATAGTTTGATGGCTGTGGACAGGAATGTCCTTTGGTCTTCCTCCACCGGGGATGTGAAAGACTTCCTCAGGGACTTCACAGTGTTGTAAAGGGGGTGGGCAGTAAAGGCCTTGATGGGTGTTAGCTTAGCCAGCATCCTTCTGTCCTCCACCTCTGTGATGGACTCCAGTGGGCAGGCCAGGACAAAGCTGGTTCTCCTAATCAGTTTGTTGAGTCTCATCCCTCTTTCTGTGCCACCCGCTCCCCAGCACATGATGACATAGAACAGCAGAGAGGCCACCACAGTGTCTTAAATGTGCAGAGCAGAGCCCTGCATGCACAGAAGGACCTCAGTCTCCTCAGCAGGTGCAGCCGACTCTGGCCCTTCCTGTACAGAACTTTAGTGTTGTTTGTCCAATGCCTGGATGGTGTTAAAAGCACTGCAGAAGTCAAAGAACAAGACTTTCACAGGGCTCCCGTCCCAGGCGACTACACAAGACAGTGCCCAGTGTAACAGGTAGGTGACTGCATCATCCATCCATGCCAGGTCAATATGCAAACTATAGGGAGTCCAACACAGAGCTCATCTGGGTGTGTAGGTGGCTGAAGATGAACCTCCCCCCCTTTTTTTTGTCCTGTCATGGCATTTCAGGCATACTACCCTGTGTGCACCATGATGATATAGTTTTGACCATATCATCATTTCTATGCATATTTTCCAACTCCAAGCTGTATAAACTTGTCAGCTGATCAGGGGTGGAAATTAAAATTTTTTTACCAGCCACTCAATTATTTTACCAGCCACTATTTTTTGTTGTGACAAAAAGTTATTTCATATGATGATGGAGGTGGGTGGAAGCAGTTGTGGTGCCCTACAAGCTGAACAATACCTCTTTCTGGACACTGCATGGAAATAACTAGATTTTTCTTATT
>NC_051442.1:26781249-26800964 GCF_001649575.2 Kryptolebias marmoratus
AACTTTTCTCCTTCTTGCATTTAGCAGCAACTCGAGCACATTGCTGCCCCCTATATGTCAAGAGGACAAATAACACCTTTTCTGTTCAAATTGCCAACCCGCCACAGTGGCGTGTGTGTTGATCAAATTCACCCGCCACTTCAAATATTTACCCGCATTTGGCCGGTGGTGGGTACTAATTTCCACCCCTGCAGCTGATGTGTATTTGTTTAATAAGGGAGGGTGGGGCCTAAGGAGATAAACACCCTATATCCAGGTGTGCATAATTATTAGGCAGCTTCTTTTCCTCAGGCAAAATGGGCCAAAAAAGAGATTTAAGTGACTCTGAAAAGTCCAAAATTGTAAAGTCTGTCAGAGGGATGCAGCACTATTGAAATTTGCTAAGATATTGGAGCATGATCACAGAACCATCAAACGTTTTGCTACAAATAGTCAACAGGGTCGCAATAAACATGTTGAGAAAAAAAAAACACGTAAATTAACTGCCCAAGATTTGAGAAGAATCAAACCTGAAGCTACCAGGAACCCATTATCTTCCAGTGCTGTCATATTGCAGAACTGCAACCTACCTGGAGTGCCCAGAAGTACAAGATGTTCAGTGCTCAGAGACATGGCTAAGGAAAGAAAGGCTGAAACCCGAGCACCACTGAAAAAGACACACAAGTTGAAATGTTAAGACTGGGCCAAGACATATCTGAAGACAGATTTTTCAAAGGTTTTATGGACTGATGAGATGAGAGTGACTCTTGACGGACTAGATGGATGCGCCTGTGGCTGGATCAGTAATGGGCACAGAGCTCCACTTTGCATCATATGCCAGCAAGGTGGAGGCGGGATACTGGTATGTGCTGGTATTATTAAGGATGAGCTAGTCAGACCTTTTTGGGTTGAAAATGGACTCAAAATCAACTCCCAAACCTACTGCCAGTTTTAGAAGACATTTTCTTCAAGCAGTGGTAGAGGAAAAAGTCTGCATCTTTCAAGAAGACCATGATTTTTATGCAGGACAATGCTCCATCGCATGTATCAAAGTACTTCAGTATGTGGCAAGCCAGTAAAGGCCTTAAAGATGAAAGAATAATGAAGTGCCCTACTTCCTCACCAGACCTAAACCCCATTGAGAACATGTGGGCCATTCTTAAATGGAAGATTTAAGGTGAAGGAAAACAGTAAACATCTCTGAACAGTGTCTGGGAGGCTGTGGTTGCTGCTGCACAAAAAGTTGATTATCAAGAGACCAAGAAACTGACAGACTTCATGAATGGAAGGCTTATAACTGTTATTGAAAAGAAGGGTCGCTATATTGGTCACCAATTTATTTTTTAAATGTCAGAAATGTTTATTTGTCAATTTTGAGTTGTCTGTATATCCTCCTGAGACCCAGCAATGCATTTTTGTCCTCTGTGGAGTACATAGGTTTTTTGTTCATAACTCTGAAACTATACATGCCACTGTGTTAAATCCTGTTGGTCCTTAGAGAGGACATCCTGGGCTTTCCAATGATATGACATGTGTGGGGGTGGGGCTTTTCTGGAATTTTCTTTCTGATTCTTCACAATGGCTGCCATCCCTGTGAGCACATTTTATCGAAAGAAGAAAGGTAAGTATATTATTTTCTAATTATGAGCTTTGTGAGTTTAATATTCAGATTGCTTCTAGTAAATGAACATCTAAGGAATAGTTAGGTGGATTTTCAGAGCAGTTTAATTATTTGTTGGGATAAAACATAACCTGTTTATGTGTGTCCTCCATAGAGGACATCAGGATTTGCTTTTTATTTTTTTAACCTGTTTTAATAGAAATCAGCTCACTGACTGAGGCAGAGAAAATCCTAAACAGGATTATTGATGGAGACTCAGACATAGATTTGTCAGATGAGGAGGACCAAGAGGGACAGATTGACGGTGATTTTGAGGTCGGGAGTTCAGAGGATGAGGCATCAAGTGAGGAAGAGGAGAGTGAAGTTGAGGATGCACGGGCCCGTCGCCCACTTTGGACCAAAACTAACACGTAGGCTTCTGAGACAAGAGTAGATAAGCTTAGACAGATAAGAGTATTTTTTTGGATGAACTATCACTTTTAGAGGACATAATTATTTAATGTATTTGTCTGTCTCTTAAGATTCCTGCCTGTGCTGGAAGACTCCGGAGAGGTTGTCTGTACTGCCCCAAACCGTGTAGACTGGCCACCATCAAAATACTTTGAGCAGTACATTGACAACAAAGTTTTTGAGGACATGTCCTTTTGCACAAACCAGAGACAGATTCAGGTGTCAGGCTCAAGTCTGAATACAACACCTGAGGAGATTAAGACCTGGTTTGGAGTCTCAGTGTACATGGCATGCCTTGGTTACCCAAAAATCAAAATGTATTGGGCCAAAAAAACAAGAGTGCCAATAGTTGCTGAGTCGATGACAAGGGATCGCTTTTTCAAGATCAGATGTTCTTTGAAAATCACTAATGATCTTGATGTAACTGAAGAAGAGAGGAAGCTCAATATGCTTTGGAGAGTCAGTCCACTTTTGAAGAAGGTGCAACAAGGTTGCCTAAACCTACCCAGGCCAGGAAATGTTTCCATTGATGAACAAATGATTCCCTTTACTGGTCGATGTCCAGTCCGTCAATTCGTTCCTGGCAAGCCAAATCCAACCGGATTGAAGGTGTTTGTTCTCGCTACTCCAACTGGAATTGTATTGGATTTTGAAGTCTACCAAGGAAAAAACACCTTTGTCGGCAGAGACACAGGACTTGGAATAGGAGCAAATGCAGTTCTTCGGTTGACTGAGTCCATTCCCAGGGGAACTCACCTGTACTTTGACAGGTATAAACGTCAATTGTGGTGCTGTTGATGATGATTCTCTGTAAACAAATGACACTTATTTTTTATTTTTTGTGTTTGTGTCTGTCTGTCTAGGTATTTCACCTCAATAAAACTACTGGATAAATTGCTAGAAATGGGTCTGCCTGCAAGTGGAACATTGATGAAAAATAGACTCCCAAAGGATTGTAACATTACATCTGATAAAGAGTTGTTGAAACAAGGAAGAGGCTCCTCTGTAATGGTGACAAGGAAACATCCTGAGCTGGCTGTGACAAAATGGGTTGACAATAAACCTGTACTCATGGCATCAACAGTGCATGGAATAGAGCCCCAGGATACCCGGACCAGATGGTCACTGAAAGACAAAAGGCATGTTCAAGTGTCCAGACCTGCAGTGGTGGCAGAGTACAACACCAACATGGGTGGGGTTGATATGTGTGATAGAATGCTTAGTTTTTATAGAATGGCTAACCGCACAAGGAAGTGGACTGTACGCACAATCCTACACTTCTTCGATCTGGCTATCACCAACTCCTGGTTACAGTATAAGGAAGACAGCCAAGCTTTGGCACGACCTATGAAGAAAACTCTCCAATACCATGACTTCAAACTGCTCTTAGGTGAGGAACTGATTGCCCAGGGGCAGTCAGGCCAACCTAATCCAATTGAATCTGATGCGTCGAATGATGAGGAGTACGTTCCATCACAGAAGAGAAGGAGGCCCCAGCCAGATAAGGAAGTGAGAAAGTATGGAGCTGTCCATTTGCCACAGATGATGGACAATCCTAATAGTTCCAGGTGCAGAGCAGAAGGGTGCACTGGAAAAACCTACATAAAGTGCATCAAATGCAACATGTACCTCTGCATCTCAAAGAAGAAGAACTGCTTTATGGACTACCACAAACCAAAACAGAACTAACACACCTGATTAAACTACACTAATCAGCTTGCTTTTGATAAGCTGAATGAGGTCCCTGGAAATCTGAACCACTGGCTTGAATGGTGTAGCCATTTGAAATTTACAGCACTAAAGATTGTCAGAGTTCAGAGGTAAATGTATGCCTCGAAATGTGTTCATATTTGCCACAAGAGAGTCCCGATGTCCTCTCCAAAGGACATACTCTAAAAAATAAATAAAAACATGTTTTGAAATTTTTTCAATTGTAGTGATGTTTTTTCACACCAAAGAGTCATGTAGTGTAAAAAAAATTGAAATTCAAAAACTTTTTTTTCTCTGGGTCTCAGGAGGTTATTATTCTCACTTTAACGGATGAAAGTAAACAAGTGAAATGGGAAAATTTTCAGTTTTAATTAGGTTGCATAATTCTGCACACATAGATATTGTCCTAAGAAAACCAAAAACTCACTTTTACTTTCTTAAATATTTAGGTTTGAGGGGTTTATTAACATTTTGGATTGACCCAGAGCGCTGTAGTTGTTCAACAATACAATCAATTCTCAAAACTACAACTTGCGTAATAATTGTGCACAGTGTATATAGAGAAGATGGCTGCCTACGTGTGTCAGAACAGATTTGCTCCACAAAAGGAATACCTCAAGACGAAATCCTAATTGCATGATTTACTTTATTGATTCAAGACTGAATCTATTGTTGTTGATGTACTTGTGCAGAACAGCTATTGACTGCAGTCATCTGTAGTGTGCATAGTGTGATTTCACATTTTACAGCATCCTTTGAAATGCAACAGGGAATATCCAGAAGGTTCCACTCTGACTCCTGGGTTCAGAAAGTTTCAGTGTCAGAGAATTTGATCACAGTTGTCATGTAAACAAACGGCCAAATTGCAACAGAAATGCTAGTTTCACTGAAAAACTGCTTTGTGTAAACAGCCTGAGTCATCAGAGTACAGTGTGTCCTGGTTCAGCAATGTCTCTGTAAAACACAAGGCTGTGCTCCCTGTACTCCTGCTGCAGCCCAATAGTTTGTCCATCTTGTTGGAGAGTGAATTAACTTTTCCCATGATAACCACCAGTAAACATGGTTTATATTTCTGTCATCTCTTCCTGCGCTTAAGAACAGCTCTACAGCCTCTCAGTTTCCTCCTGATATCCGGTTGAATCTCTTGTTTGGAGTGTGGAGTACTACAGTGTTTCTAAGGGCTAACAGCTTGTCCTGCGTGTAAACATTAGTGCCATGGCTAATCAGGTTTCTTAGAGCAGATTCAAAAAGTCGTAGTTGTAACAAACAAAAAGTAGTGCAAACATTACAAAACTGGAAACCCTGGTTACACAATTACTTGGCAAAACACCAGGAAAACGAAAACAGCTGCCATTCATGCACTGTTATGATTTAGAGTTTATGTTGCATTACACACATACTACTTGCTTTTCAGAAGTGATCAGTGTGATCGGTTTTTATGAACAGACGGACAGTGTCGATTTTACCAATTAATGCCAAAGTTTTAGGCAAAGATGTGCAACATGCAATGCTTGGAGTTCCTGTTGAGGATGACTTCCAGCTACTACCACACCAAATTTTACTTTAAAATATATAATTTTTGTGTTGGCTAAACTCAGTTAGATGTGGTGGCCATTTTGAATTGGGCTGACTCCAAAAGTGAATCAACTGTAGATGTACAGACATTTACTTTCTGAGAGTTTCAAACAATATAGTGGTTCATAAGGCATTGGACTAACTAAAAGGGGTTGATAGTGCCATGATTTTAAACAAAGATGGTGTGCAATGTGTTGCACTCACAGGATGTGTTGGCAATTGTGCTCAGCTCCAATCAAACTAAATTTTAGCTCAATATGTGTACATTTGTCCAAGCTATCATCATTTCTGTGTTTTCTAGGATCTGGTCACTCTAAAAGTTAATCAGTTGTAGGTGTATAGCCAATTAATATTTACTGAAAGTTTCATTACAATCCATTCAGTGTTCATAAGCTATTTTGCTAAAATTACAGACAAATGTAAACAGACTTGTTTAAAAACATTATTGCTTTGCCTACACCTTTTGGCTGCAAGTAATGAAAGAAAACATGTTAATCCAACTATGGCCCATCAATTATTTGTGAACAGTAAACTGTATGCAACTTATTACTTGGACAGGGATGTACATGTAAATAGTTTTCTGTTCACAAATCATTGGTGGGTATAATTGAATGGAAAAGAGGGTAAAGAAAAAAGATGAATGCATGGATGTTATTGTGTCAGATGCATCACCATTAGATGAATTCAAAGAACACAACTGCAACATGTAGTGGCAAATTGAAAATTTGAACCATCAATACATCCATCAGTTTTCTGTACCTGTATGATCCTGTTCAGGGTCTTAAGGAGCTGGTTTCAGGCAGGGTACACCCTGGGCAGGTCACCAGTCCATCACAGTCCATAAATACCATAAAAGAAGAATCATCTTAAAAAGCTAAAACCATCATTTCAGCCACAAAAAGCACCACCTTGCAGGACTTTCAAAGAACCATTTATTAACCACATCCATTCAGTTAAATATTAATCAGTGATTTGCACAATAACTTCTGTCAAATGAAGGAGTGTTTGAAACACTGAAGTCAGAATGTTTTCTTGTTTGATTAAAGCCACTGGGACTAAAGTAAGAACAAATGATTTCTACACAGTAGTTCAGATGTTTTAATCATTTGCAGCAAACGGCAACAAAACTGAATCGGAGTGAGAAGTAGTTCTTTTCGGGTTTCCTTACAACTTCTGGATGAGAATAGAAGAAGCTCCACCTCCTCCATTGCAGATCCCTGCGAGTCCAAACTGACCCGACTTTAGGTTGTGCACCATATGACCTACAATTCTTGCTCCAGACATCCTAACAAAAAGAAAAAGAAAAAAAAACACCTTTTTTTAACTACAGCTACTAATTGTAAAATGTAAAAACGTTTTCTAACTTCCTAATGTTTTGTTTGAAACAAATAAAAACAAGTCAAATTGCTTTTAATGGTTAAGGTGTTTTGTAAAAGACAAAACTTTTAAAACTATGTGGTATGATAATATTTGTTATCATTAATATACAAGGATTTTTTATGGCAAAGAGGCATCTGAAAGGACATTATACATTTTATTTTACAGCCTGAATGTGTTTTAAATGTTTACTTTAGCTTTTACATAAAATCCGTTTCACGTACACGTTGCTTTAAAAAAACAAAATCAGACAACTGTTTTAAGTATTTTACTTTCAGTTCCAGTCTCAGTGATCAGACGCATGGAATAGCTCCTCAAAAGGAAGTGTGCAGAGTGCCGTATAGTCATTTACACAGAGTATTATTAATTCTTTCTCCATCATTATTGACTATAAATACTTCAAAATGTACTTTTTGATCCACATCACATCGGAAATCAGTTCCAGGTGAGCTGATCTTCTCTGCCTCTCTCTGAGCTGAGGTTTTCACATGCGACATTGGGGCTGTAAGGCAACCTAAGTAGAATTTTATTTGTAGGCTCCTTTTCAGTTAAGCCTATAACCACTTGCCACAACACCAACATCTATGCCTAATGTTATGCATGATGCATTTGACACAACTAGATAATACAGTGAGCTGTTAAATTGATGTTTTATTGTGACAACTGTTTATTGTTTGAAGGACATTCTGTTGAAAATATCAAGATAAAACTTAACTTTATTCATTGTTTATAGACTGCTGCTACATTACTTCACTCACCAAGTTCTCATAGTTTTGTCTCAGGTCAAGTTGTTAAAGTTTCTGCATAGAGCTGCTCCAAGCTCCAATAGAATATTTACTTTTTACATCTTGCAAAATTTTGCAAAAAAGTTGTTTACCTTAAGTTTGAAAACATTAGATCAGGTTAAAACAATTAACCTGTCTGCATCTGTAAGCTGGCTTTTATAAACAGCATGCATTTCATTTAATTCATACTTTCAGTTGGGTTCTAAAACTCAAACTGACTTTCAGTTTGTTCAAATACAAACACTTGTGTGGTTCATTAGTGTGGTGTACTTTTATTCACTTCATGGTGAGTTCTGTATACCTCTATTACATTTCCATTACACAAACTTTCAAATTAAAATATTAATAGTTGATGCTCCACTAAAAGTAGCATAATGGTAAAGCTCCACGAGACAACTTTTTCTATGGTGTTTTTACACCAGTGACGACTCCTTCGGTGCTGTTTTGAAGACTGAAATAGAATTCATTGATTCTTTTTGTTGTTTTTAATAAATGCGTACCAGACATAGCTTTCTATGCCAACTATAATACAATTACAGTCAAGAGTTCTTTTATCCCCTAAAATTTTCTCCTCAGAATTACATTAATTTCAGGACTTCAGTGTCTTCAATTGTCCTCAATAACAATTCAAACAACAACAAAAAAACCATCCCATTCCTGCACACTAAGATTCACATCCCTATCATTCTGGTTCCCTTCAGTCCCTCTCAGTTGCTTACCCAATTGGGTGTCCCAAAGACACAGCTCCTCCGTTAATGTTGACTTTTGCAGGATCAATATCAAGCATCTTGATGTTGGCCAGCACCACCACACTGAAGGCTTCATTGATCTCCCACATTGTGACATCCTCCTTCTTCAGTTTGGCTGCATCCAGAACCTAAAACACACACATGCACAGCCCCAGAGGAAGAGTTAGGACATTTTAATTGTCATTTTAGATCTGAACTGGTATGTGTGTGCACCAAACAAAACAAAATGATTCTGAACCTTAATAGTAAAAGACTACATATAATTAAAGGCCTATCATTCCTTGAATGAATGCATATCACCCACTGCTGATCATCCAGTGTTTTACATTAAGACCATCTTATGTTGAGAAGGGACAAACTTATAAACATTTTGGTCAAACCTTGTGAATGACACTATACATGCTCTTGAATATTGAGAGATCCTGCATGATCTGTTAGCACTTAAAGTATGTGCTGACAATGACTCATCTACTACCACACCAAGTTTTAATTTAATATCTATAAAATTGACTGAGTTGAGTCATTTTTGTGTTGGCTATGGTAAATTATCTGTGGCAGCCATATTGAATAGGGGTGGCTCCAAAAGTGCATCAGTTGTAGATTTCCATCCAGTGATTGCTTTTGGAAAACTTACTAAATTCTGTCCAGTGGTTCATATTATATTTGGTTAACAGACAGCAGAGTTGTCAGTAATAGTTAATGGCAAAGTTTTAAAAGCACAACTAAAAAGAATGATCAGTTAGTCCACAGAGTATATGATGAAGAAAACTCTCAGCTACTACCACACCACATTTTAGCTTAATAGTTGTAAAGCTGGCTGAATTACAGCCAGTTTTGTGTTTGCTACGGTTGCTCAGCTTAGTAACAATAACACATAATTCCATCCTCACACCCACCTTTGGAACAGCGTATGCAGGAGCAATGGGAAAATCTATGGGGGCAACTGCAGCATCAGCAAATGCTGTAAGGAGAACAGAAATCATGCATCATCAGTAAGTGAACAAAACCTCCAACATTAGCTAGTTTATGTAAAAAAAAAGTGAAGTTTTCTTTGTGTGTTGCTCACAGACTATTCTGGCCAGTGGAGTGACGTTGAGTCTCTTTGCAGCATCTGCTGTCATTAAAACAAGAGCAGCAGCTCCATCATTCAGTGTGCTGGCATTGGCTGCAGTCACTGTGCCTAAAAACAACCAAACACAGCACGCACTTTAAAGAATGAAGATTCACTGAGCAGTATTACTGCTATTACTACTACTCTACTCAAAGATTTAAAAACTACAGATTAAAAACTACTGAGAATATAAAACATCTTCAACTAAAGGCCTAGCAGTCAATGAAGGAATGCATATCACCTGCCATCTTTCATGCTAGAGTTTTTGACTTAAGATTATTTTATGATGAGAAATGATGGACTTGTAGCTGTTTTGGTCAAACCTTGAAAATAACGTTGTGCACGACCTCATGCACTATCTTGTGGGATCTGTTAGTATTCAGAGTATGTGTTGCGAATGACTCATCTACTACCTCTCAAATTTTAGCTCAGTAAAATAACTGCGTTATAGCCATTTTTGTGTAGGCTAAGTTTGATTAGTCGTGGCGGCCATCTTGAAATGGGCTGATTTTAAAAGTTAATTAGCTGTAGATGAACAGCCAATAATTACGTTGAGAGTCTCATTGAAATCCACCCAGGGGTTTATGATATATATTTTGCGAACAGACAAACAGTAAACTAACAGTGTCATGCCAAGGTTAAAGTAAAGATGTCACTCAATGTGTTGTGCTTGAAGTATGTATTAAGGACAATTGTCATCTACTACAAAGCTAAATTTTAGTTAAACATCTGTAAAACTGGCTCAGTTATAGGCGTTTTTGTATTTTCTAAGGTCTGTTAGCTGTGGCGGCCATCTTGTATCAGTTTAGTTCCAAAGGTTAATCAATTGTAGATGTCAACCATTTTTTGTCTTTTTTTGTCCTACGGGAGCAGACAAAAAAAAGACCTTGTATAAACAGAACCAGTGCATAGGGATGATCTGTTCCTTAACATTTAGTCAATAAAAACAGCTAACCATTGACCTTTAACTTTTCATCTTTACCATTCTCTTTCTGGAAAACTGCTTTCAGCTTGGGAACTTTGCTGAAGTCGACCCGCCTCCACTCCTCATCCTCAGAAACCACTACATCAGGTTTGCCTATAAGACCACAAGTATATTAGCAGCATTGTACTTTGAGAATCTCTTGCCAAACAGAAACATGACATATCTGTGTTACGTACTTCTCTGTGGAATGCTGACTGGTACAATTTCGTTGGCCAGCACGCCAGTCTCCTGTGCTGCTTTACTGCGGGTGTATGAGCTGATGGCGTAGGCGTCCTGCTCCTCTCTGGTGATGTTACAGTTCTTGGCAGTGTTCTCAGCACAGTTGCCCTTTTATAAACAAAGACCATAAAATACAGATGCTGTAAAGCTAAATAAAGCCTTAAAACATTCCCTGCACAGCAACATTTTATTTACGTCTATTTAAACAGGTGGTCTCGTTCGCAGGAGAGACCTGTAACATTGACCCCAACAGTTCATAGTTACCATGTGAAATTTGTTGTAGACATCAGTGAGGCCATCTCTAACAATGAGGTCTTCCATCCTAACTCCTCCATACGGTGGCGTCTCTCTGGCCATCACATAGGGCACATTGGACATGCTCTCCATGCCTCCTGCCACCATCACATCCTGAGGGCACACATACAACATATAGCTAAAAACAGCTCTCATGTACAGGACCACAATGCCGAGGATGCTTTAAGGCAGCAATTCTCAAAGTCTAATCTCTGAAAGACAAGTCAATACAAACCCAGCCCTTGTTATATTACATTACACTGGAATGGATTGGTACGATGCAATGAAGTAGGGCTGCCACAATTATTAAGCATAGAGGTCATCAATCATGATAATCAGTCAATATTAATATTTTTAGTTGAAACATAATTTTTTATGGGTGGAATGAGACAAGTATCTCAGGAGACAAAACAAGATGAGATACTAGGCTTACGAGGTGAGACAAGATTTTAAAATTTTAAAGAAAACATCTAGAGCCACAAACTCAAACGGCATTTCTCCTGTCTGATTTCTCATGTCTTTTCAGACCTTAGACGGGAGTCAAACTCATTTTCACAAGAGGCAATAATTATTTTTTTTATATGATATATTGTACATTATAATATTCACAAATTACCAAACTATTGGTGACAATTACAACTGTAGTTCCAAAAAAAAAGTTTGGATGTTGTGTAAAATGTAAATAAACATAAAATGCCATGTTTAACAAATCTCTCAAACCCATATTTTATTCTCAATAGAACACAGTAAACATGCCAAATATTGAAATTAAGTAATCGTCCCATTTTAGGAAAAAACTAAGGTAATTCTGAAATTGATGGCAGCAACACATTTTCAAACATTGGGCACAAGGTCAACAAAAGACTGTAAAAGTAAGTGGGTGAGCTCATGGGCCACTGCATTAAAAACAGGTCTAATTCTGTTATGGACATCAACAGTCAGTTCACTTTGTCATCTACAGATGCAGGTAAAGCTCCATTATTTGCCCTGTCAGCATCTCCACTGCTGACAGGGGGAGACTGAACAAGATCCTCAGGAAATCGAGCTCTGTCCTGGGGTGTCATGTTGACCCAGTGGAGGTGGTGGCAGACAGGAGAATGAGGATGAAGCTTCAGCGTATGCTGGAGTACCTGTCCCACCCCATGCACCACTCTCTGACAGAACTGAGCACCTCCTTTAGTGCCCGGCTGTGGCACCCTAAGTGTGTGAAGGAAAGATACCGCAGGTCTTTCCTTCCGGCCGCCGTCAGACTGTACAACACCTGCTGCTCTCAGTAGTTCACTACTCTCTACTATAGGCAATAAACCCGTTTGCTTTACTTACTTATCACTGGTATGGTGTTCAACTGTGAGCAACATCAAAATTCACCATGTATAACATAACTTGCCTATCAGATACTATGTGCAATTATTTATTTACTTTAGTCTATGTGTAACATCATTTATCTACTTACCCAAACATATACAATCAGAATTTACTTATTTTTTTAACTATACTGTTTCAGTATTTTTTATATTCACTTGTATTTTTTGTATCTTGGTTCTGTTCTGTCCTCTGTGCTGCTGTAACAATGCAAATTTCCCCGCTGCTGGATTAATAAAGGAATATCTTATCTTATGCAAACAAACTTGTGTGGCATCCCATATCTTAATCCATAGGGTTACACTTGGCACAATGCAGTCAGACAAGGACTGTTCTTCTGGCAGACAAACGCAGACTCTTCTATCAGACTGACAGACAGAGAAGGTTTGTCACTCCAGAGAACGCGCCTCCACTTCTCTAGCGTCCAGTGGCGGCATGCTTTACACCACCGAATCCAACACTTTGGACTTCACGGATCCCTGTGTGACTAATGAGCCCTGAGGCCGAGCCACATTCAGCTACCATTGGAGTTAGCTCGTCATTGGAGCCGCAGCAATAAACATCGAACGAGCGGGTTTAACCAAAAATGGTTAGTTGAGCTGAAATTCAGCAGGTGGCTTTACAAGACTGAATATGGTAAGCATGTTTTGTACTTAGTGAAAAAATTAATATAATGCGTGCTAATTTATTCTTGTTTAACAGTAGAATGATGCTATTAAATTCAGCATTAGATGCTTTGTTTTGTTGTTACATGTAGTGATCCAACATGCAGCCTGTGCCACAAAAAGCACAGTACAGTACAGCATCTGTCTGTTTTTCAGTTCTCTGTTGTTATTCATTGGCCTTGACGTGAGACATGTGTTGGTGCTTTGTTTGCACTTTTTCATTTATGTTAATTTAATTTATCTGTAAATGTGACTTGAATTAGAATTTAAATTAGGTGCAATCAATTAGTATTTATTTTAATTGTATTTCTGTTTTAAAAAGTATTTCAAAAGTGCCTTTTTGTAAAAATGTAGTTGTGTAAATATTTGACACAAATATCTTACAATATCACATCATAAATAGCCATATTTTCAACTTTCCTGTCAACTTTAATCTTTTTTTTTTTTTTTACTAAATCATGATCGTCCAGCAAATGGCCACCTACCACCGGGCTTAGCCTCTTTTCTGGGGGAAACCCTGATGAGCCTCAGCATCTGTTGACCCCGCTACGTCAGTTTATGTGGCCTACCACTTTGTGGCCAAGTTGCTGTCGTTCTCAATCGCTTCCACCTTGTTATAATCCCACTACCAGTTGACTGATGAATATTTAGTAGTGAGAAAATTTCATAACTGGACTTACTGCTGAGGTAACATCCTATCACGGTACCATTTATTTCTCAAGTCACCCAAAAAGAAAAATCGAAGTGCAGACCATACTAATTTATCCCAGATCAAATGTGCTGCAAACAGATTTCATATTTTTACATACTTGATTAATTCTGTAGCAGTCTTTGTCAGTCTTTGCTTCTGTACTCATTTCATTATGCATTTTTATCACTTTAAAGAACAATAAAGCAAACAAAAGACATAATACATTTGTTTATTAAAATACAGTGATGCTCTTGTTAAACAATTCCAGCTGTATAATAATAATAATAGCCTTGAATTTTAACAATATCAACAATGCGCCAATAATTTTGCTTTTATTCTTTCCAGGTTTATGTAAAAAGCAGATACACGTTTAAAATCAAATTAAATCAGCAGTCCTTTCTTCAGCCTCTAGAGGGCACCCACATGTCAACTAGTTCAGTCAACAGAAACTTCATCCTTGACTGGTCAATATACATTTTAAAAAATAACTCTGTATTATCTGTATATTATTTTCTTTTAGTATATGCTATGATGTTTTGCTGTTTTTCTCTGAACAATGACAATAAAGATATTTAATCTATGTGCTGTCATATATAAATGAGTGAGTTAGGAGCATATGACAAAAATATTTCTAATGTAATGGAATGAAAATGAAAAGATTTTTGTTTCTCATACACCGTTCTTTCCTTTTCATAGCGAATATCAGGGGTTTGTAGAGAGATTGATGTCACGTGTTTACTGTCAGTTGACAATTATCAACACATATTAGCAAGCCCAGCTGTACATTCACAACCCATCCATCCTCTACATGTCCTTAATCCGTTAAATAAACAAAGCACGGTAGCGCTATAGCTAACTGGGTCAGGCAATGACCAAGCTAATTCATTAATTAATTTCTCAACTCAGATGAAATAAAACATTTTATGATAGACAGCGGTAAAGAGCCGAGCGGGAGCTGGCACTTTCGACTGCTTTGCTCGTGTGTTATAATAATAACACAATAATCACAATAATATAATAATTTGAAAATTTACAGCCAATCAGCGCGATTCCTCAGCTTCAGCCCGGTGTGCGAATGAAAATTCCAGTAAGAAGGATTTTCTTCTGCTGCTTATTTAAGAAATGTATTAATTTAGACCGATTCTGATGACCATTTTTTACAATAAATTGGTAACCAGTAGAAGATGTATCAAAATATGCTGTGTTTGACAAGGTTATAAAAGTCAGGTAGCTTTGATACATATATTTGTCATACATGTAAAAAAAAAGAATTTGATTAGAGAATCACTGGTGGTTCTCCAATTCTTGCTGCACACACACACACACAACTATTGAAAATGAAATGATGAAAATGTTTATAAATTGGGTGAGGAAAACCAGACTTTGACAGATAAAGAATTACTATAAAATGTGATTCTGAAAGTTAAGACAGTTTTAAACAGATGGGTTGAAAACATGGAAAATTATGGCACTAATGTCTTGCCATACTAATACGTCAACATTAGCATAAAGACATGTCCGACTTGCATGCATGACCAAACTCTTAAACTCTTCATTTAATTGTTAAATGAATAATATTTTATCACTACAAAGAGATAACAGACTCATGCATTTAGATTTAATCCCAAAACAGCATCTGTACACAGCTACTCTACCAATCTAGTTGTAGACTAAAAATGTAGGCTATTTAGAATGGTGTTTCCTAATAAAGGTGTGGAGATGTATTTGAATTGTAGTTTGTGTGCTCGAGCAAGAAAGAAACTATTTGGTTACAATCAAATCCTGAATTATCTTATCACTTGTATGGAAAAAATGTTTTGCAGTATGTATACATGTTTCTAACAAACTAAACAGTCATGACAATGTGTGTTTGAAAACATTACCTGGTGTCCACACATCAGACTCTGGGCAGCCATCATGATGGACTTCATCCCAGAGGCACACACTTTGTTGATGGTTGTTGCTGGAGTGCTGAGGGTCAAGCCTGGAGAAACAAACCAGATAAAGCATTGCATTATAATAAGCTTGAGACCCTCCTGCTTTTGGTTTGATGTATTATTAAGCAAAATGATCCTCTTTGAAAGCTAGAAATATTTGATAGTGCAGGCTGCTTGACCATTAAAGCACATCACAAATTTTGTACTTGATAAAGTGTAAAGGCAACAGCATGATCATACCTGCTCCAAGCAAAGCCTGTCGTGTGGGAGCCTGTCCTTCTCCTGCTTGAAGCACATTGCCCATATAAACTTCCTTCACCTCTTCAGGAGGAATTCCTAAACTCAAAACATAAAGTCAACTCAGTATCTTCAATGCTGCAACTGTCTTGGTCACGTAAGGCAGAGGTCCCCAACCCCAGGGCCGCGGACTGGTACCAGTCCGTGGGTCATTTGGTACCGGGCCGCACAGAAAGAATAATTAACTTACAGTATTTCTGTTTTTTTCATTTTCGGAGTCTGAACGACATTTATTTTGAGAAAATGACCGAATTCTCTCCACCCCATCCGTCTATGACTCACTCTTGATGCATGTCAGAACGCTTATCTAGGTCACATGATACATCAACGCTAAAAACAAACCCACAAGCTAGCAAAATGAGTAAAAAACAAACGTCTCTGGAAGCCCTAGATGGGACTGTCTCGTTACTGAGAAACAGGCACAGGGCTCCCACCGATTCAGCGTTTTGGTGAGTTGGATTCTTTGTGCACTTTATATTTGTGGCAAGAGTGGCAGGAGGGGACTGGGTCAGGAAGTAAGGTCAGTGATACTCACTGAATTACATCTGCAGATTCATGTTCAGATCTAGTTTCAGAAAATGTGCTCAAAATATGTATTATGGAGGAGTATCAGTTACTACCACACCCAATTTTAGGTCAATATCTGTAACATTAATTGAGTTATAACCATTCTTGTGTTTTTATAAGGTCAGTTAGCTGTGGCACACATCTTAAAATAGATCGACTCCAAAGTGAATCAGTTGTAGAGGTGCATCCAGTGATTAGTTTTTGCACGTTTCATTAAAATTTGTCCAGTGGTTCATGAGATATTTTGCTAACAGACATGAACACAAGAAAACAGTCCCACACACAGGCAAAACCATTATCTTCTGCCTTCACCGTTTGGTAGTGGGCGATATTAAAATGCACAGTTGTCAAGTGAACTAACATGTTAATAATAATAATAATCTGATATTATTTGGCTTTAATTTCTGCACTAACATGTTAAGCATCCATTTGAACATGTCAATGCAGAAATAAATAGGAGGTAAATGAGAAGTTGTTCATCCATCTTTGCCTGCAGCAGCTGTGTTGTTTTCACTCTGGTGTAAATGTTCACTTTTAGATTTGTTTAGGAAGAAAGTTCACCTGTTTTTTTTTAGAAATATTTAGCTCCACACACCTGGGTCAAAAAGCCTTGTCTGATTTACCGAGCTTGATAACCGGAATTGCAAAATGGCGTAAAGAGAAATCGATTGCTAGGATTAAATAAAATCGGCTTCCAAGTGCCAGCCCCTGGTGTTAGTTCATCCATGTTTACACAAACAACATCCCATAAACATGATGACCTGCTGACGTGACATCAAGCTGTAAAGCCATAATAGCTGTCAAAATACACAAGTTTTTGTTTTTAATTTTTTGTATTTGTGTATCATATATAATAAAATTAACCACTACATACACATCATTCACTATCAAAAGTCTACAGCATAATTTGCAATAAATGAGTAAAATCAGCAGTCAGGTTTTGTTGCCAACAATTACAAGTTGTTTGTTTACATTTGAACATTGATGAGGACACTTCAGAGAGTCTCGGCACGCTGAGTCAGTAAAATAATCCCGGATGGAAACAAAGTTAGAAGGTGAAAAATGGAATCAGAGATGCCAGGTCGAAAGTTAAAAAGTAAAAAACACTTTTTCTTCTTCTGGAAAGAAACAGAGACTGAAAGCTGTGAGTCAACAGAAGTAGAGTCATTTTGTGAAGGAAACTGAGTAGAGGAGAGCATTATCACAAAAAATGGGGCTAAGATCATATGCAAATGAGCTGTGCTGAGATATTCTGAACCCTATTGGGAAAATTTCCATAACTGAATGTCAAATTTAATTGAATACAAAGGACAGGAATATTTGCTGTTTTCTAACATAAGTTTTAGGAAACCCTGATGAGTTAGAGTTACAATAACCTCGAAACAATCATTTAATCATGTAGAAATTGTGTTAGAAGCATAAAAATTCAAAATAAAAACACGGAAAATTCATGTATTTTGATAGGTTTTATGTCTTTAACAGGAAAAAATCCCAACTGTGCGAACTCACTTGCTTTCTCTATAGCTCCCTTGATGGCCACAGAGCCCAGTTTGGTGGCTGGAACAGCTGCCAGGCTCCCTCTGAAGGAGCCCATTGGAGTGCGAACTGCGCTGACAATGACAACTTCCTGTAACCAAACAAACATGAACAAATCTGCACATCCAGACAGGTCCAAACATCACAGCTGACTAAAGTTTCAATCAGTGTACTTACATTGAGTGAAGGGTGACACGTGTAGGTTCTGGAAAAGTACTTGTGAGCCTGTCATGGCAGAAGAACTTTCATTAGATATGGTAACAAAACTGTCAAAAGAGGTAAATGTTAAAACAAACAATTTCAATAAAAACAGTTTTAAAATAACTTTCAATATTCCCAATATCGTGTATATTGGGTAAAATAGGAAAAGGTATAGCATTTTAAATTCCACATTTGGAGATAATTAAGGTCCTGAATTACCTCTGAACAATCAAAACAAGGTTCAGATGCTTTTCAGTGGTTAAAGAAATATTTATCAGTTAATTGTATAAATTGAATAACTGATTACAAGCAGTCGGCATATCCTGAAGTCTTATCTTACCTATTTTATATTATATTGTTTCCAAAAGATGCCGCAGATGCTTTAAACTGAAGCCCTGTTCAATAATTTTAGATAAAATGCATCATCACGGTTTTCTATCCAGCTAGTATCATAACCTACATGTTAGCTAAGCAACAAAATATAAATAAATCCCAACTCGCTGTGAAGGAGCTAAAGTTTCAGCTGGTTGCGCAGGTATTATTGTGGTAGTTGTTGGCTTCACTGACAGGAGGATAATGTTATTTTGTTTGTTTGTTTGTTTTAATTGTATCCACTGGTAGAAAAAACACCACTCTGCCGGTTACTGGGGTTACATAGACTTTTCAAGGTTGGTAAAATTACCATGGTCAACAACGATCCACAAACAAACGATTAGCAGAGCTGCGTCAAGAAAACCACGGCCATTTATGCTGCCAAACTCTGAATAAAATCACCCTTCCTGTGCAAGTAAACAACATTTTATGGTATATGTGTGCACGTTCACTCACCAGGCGCTTACAGATTTGAACATGCATGGTTAAAAGTCCACTTGTTGGCATTTTAAGCGAGGAAAGATAACTTAATCAGGCTAGCTTTACCTTCAGTCATGCAGCGAGCTGCGATAAATACATCAGCCAATCACAGTGAGAGTTGTATACTACGTCATCACCACCGTGGCATCATGGTCATTGTAGTTTCCTTAAATCATTTTCAGCGCCAGCCTAAAAATAGTAATGGAATACATTTGCCTTTAAGGACAAGGACAAGGTCCTTTTTTTGTTGTTTTATTGTACTGATACAAAAAAATTAAAGGCCTTGCATTCCTTTAAAGAACGCATATCACCCGTAGCCTTTCAAACAAAAATCATTTTATGTTTAGAAATGACATAGCTGTTTTGTTCAAATTCTGTAAATTACATTAATCACAATCTCATGTGATAGTCATTTTATGAGATCTATCTGTCAGAATATGACTCTCAGTTATTACTACAACAAATTTAGGTCAGTATCTGATCTTAGCTGAGAGGGGTGTACGGGATTCTGCCTATCCTGGTTTTGAGTGCACTGAATAAACTCCTCAGGTTCAGGATGTTCAGGCACACCCTTCTGGATCTAGTGTGTCAGTGTGATTGTTATATGAAAATCTGCATTTTTCTGATTGACAGACATGAACCAGTTTATCCACCAGACAGGAACTATCTGAGGCTGGCTTTTTATATCTGTTACAACAACGCAGTGCTTTACAGCATGTTAGTGACAGTCAGAAAAAAAAAAAAAAAAAAAA
>NC_051442.1:26800988-26805414 GCF_001649575.2 Kryptolebias marmoratus
ATATATAGAAGGAAGCTTTTTGTTCTTTTAATTTTGAGATTAAAGTGTCAATTTTATTGATAGAAAAAAGTGTCAGTGTATTTCACTGAAAAAAGTTGCAATGTTGAATAAAATAAAATTTAAAAAGTCATTTACGATTTAAACTATAGTAAGAGAACCTGTACTCTATTCTTTCATTTGTTATTATTATTGTATCTGACGGTAATGGCTGCACTTTTAATGGGTTTCATGACAAAATAACATGCAGTATTTTAGTTGAAGCAGTCCAGATGCAGTCCATCACTCCCACTGCGACAGAATTTACAGAGCGTATTCCAACCCTTCACAATAAACGTCTCCAACATGTACACACTGACTATTGACTTCTACATAAACTGTCATGTTTTGCAGTTTTAGGCATTACTACACAGGATCAATGAGCAAAAACAATTTGGTAGTAGTTAAGGAAATTGTCCCAATAAATTAAGACTACTCTGGGTGTGAGCTTCTCTTTTTACTGAGCGGGACTTCATCCAGAACTCACCTCACTTCTCTGAAAGAAGATTAACTTTTGTTTTTTGCGAGTCAAAAAAGGTATACACTTCTCAAAACACATCACATGTTTTTGTTGATTTTCCAGAGTTATTTATTTCTTATTGTTGTAGTAATTAACCCTTTTCAATTTGACTGTCTGAAAGTCTGGTGCAAATCAGTTGTCATTAATACATTTAATATATATTACAGTTACCACATATTGCAGTGCAGTCCAGGGCTGAACATTTTCCTTTCTTAATCTGTAAGGATTTTTTTATCACTCTTGTAATTGTCATTGTGGTAAAAAAGGAATATTAAGTTGTTTCTTATATCTTAGATGAGGCGCTTCCATTGTTAAAATGTATTCAATAGGATTTTGTAATGTACATGTTAGCCCACCAACACAACATCACCACTTGAAGAAGAACATTAGAAAGCTGTTCCTAAAAACACCTGAACAGACAGAATTTGTTTTAAACCAGTCAGCAGGGATGACGCAGTACTATTGTTGTTCAAAGCAAGTCCAATCTAGCTAATATCAGTACCAACTAACGAGTTACTGCTGCTATCAGGAGCATATCAACCCAGTGACACACAAAACTAAGAGCCCAAACTCCTTTTAACAGATGTGTGTAATGTAATGGCTTTGGAAAATTAAGAAAGGGTCACATTGTTGTGTAAAAAATTACTTCAGAGGTGGCAGTTATTTAGTTTGATGTTATTTTTTATTTTAACCTTTTATTCTCATTGCCATATTATTGTTGAATTATTTTGATTCATGAAAAAAAGTGCTTTGAGATTAAAGAGAGAAACAGTTGAAGTCCACTCGTGCTTTGTGCTGCAGTGGCTAAATAAAGGTGTAAACTGCAGTACTTATAATTTCAGCTAAAAGCTTTGTAGTTGTTGGGTGTTTTATTGCACTTCAGACTTTAGATATCAAATTAAAGATGAAAGTGTACAAAGCAATTCTGCTTTGTGACTAGAAATCTTAAAAGTAATGTATACATAAAAATTCTTATAACTTAGATAGGTTAAAATAACATATCATTGGGCCCAAAAAGTAGCTTTACCCCAGGGACTCATGCCTTTCTAAACACTGCCTGGTCATAGCACATGGACAGGCAATGGTCACAGCAGAGTGCGCTATTGGTGACGTCCAGCTTCCATAGTGTAGGAAGTGCCCTTAGGCACCAGTCTGACATGGAAAGTGTCAATAGATCAATAGATTTCTCATTAAATGTAATGACTTTTTAGTCATCAAAAATGTTTGGCACCTGTAGGAATCTTTACAACTGTAAAGTTATTGAAAAAAATTGCAGTTTTTTTGTCTTTTCTGACCAAAAAACAGACATTTAAGGTAGAGATTTGCATCTTTAATTTGATTGATCATTGTAGTTTGTAGTATTTTATCTGTCTTATCTGGATGTGCTTAGCTGCAGACCTCAAATAAACTTATAAAACATCTAATGTCAGTTGTTTGGTTGTAAAATGGAACAGTAGAAAAAAAAACTGAGCAAACAAACATTACTGCCAATGAAATGGGTGTATGTGTGTGAGTGGGGGTGAGAGGGGAGATGAGGGACACACTATAGATCACATATTTTACAATATGAACCATCAACAGTAATCATCTGTTTAAGATTTATTAGCATGTTTCATCTTGTATAAAGTTTTTTGTCATAGTGTGTGTATATAAATTTGTTCTATTTGTTTAAAAATATAAATACATGGAAATTAATTCTTTTTTACAGTATTTTGCAATATGTGAATATAATTTCTTCAAGAGCAAAAAAACACATAAACCAGTTTGCCCAAATAGGTTGTTAGCCAGTTTATTATTTCAACAATTGAACCTCCAGTTATACAGTTTGCTCCTTTTCTAAAATCAACTAGAAAATTAAACATTTTTAACACAAGGGAAAACATATTTCTGTTATAAGTTAATTGAATCAGGCAAAGTCAATGAGAACAAGAATTATAAGTAAAGACCTGTCTTTCATAGAAACTTTATAATGTTTAAGTAAATGAAGTTATCAGTTGTTATTAGAGAAAACACAAAACAAGCATTGTTACTGCAAGGGAGCAGAAATTAAATGCAAATGAGAAGTAACAAGAATTTAACAAAAAAGGTTTAGAAACCTGTCCATCATTTTGATGGGCAGGAAAAAATGTAGCCCAGCCTCTGGTGTAATTAAAGACCAAGCATTCTTTAAAGTAATGTATATTGCCCGCCACTTTTCAGGTAGGAGTCTGAAACTAAGATCATTTTATGATGAGAAGCGATAGAGTTACAGCCGTTTTGGTCAAACCTTGTAAATGACCTTGTGCAATCTCATGTGTTATTGTTTGATCCTGCAAGATGTGTTAGAGTCCAGATTATGTGTTCTTAATGACATTCAGCTACTAGCACCAAGTCTTAGCTAAATATCTTTTAAATTTATCGAGTTGCAGCCATTTTTGTGTTGACCAAGGTTGCTTAGGTGTGGTAGCTATCTTGAAAATGGTTGACTCAAACAATTAATCAGTTATAGATGTACAGCATATGCAATGATTAGAAATTTTATGATAATTCATCTAGTGGTTCAGAAAATATTTTGCTAATGATACAGACAAATGAACAAAGACACAGACACAGGGAATTACAAGATGATTAGATCCGATTTTTAAGGTTTGTACATATTCATCTATTTGCAAATTCAGTTTTTGGTCACTGCTAGTGTTTTAAAAACAAGTTAGTGTTTCGCGTGGATGGGAAAAGAGAGTGTTTTTGACTTGCCATACCACTTTAGATACATCAGAATGAACTGCAGAGGTCACTGCTATTCTTGCAACAACTGTGAGAATTAGAAAATGAATTTTTTTTTCTGCAGAATAATGAAAACATTCTCTGTTGAGAGAAAATGGAAAACAAGTGTAATTAGGTCAACAGTTAATGCTATCAGAAAAGATGCACAGTGAACTCTTTAAATGAAGGGAGATCACCCATGATAGCGAATGCTTTTGGACTGTTAAAGTTGGGAAATTATTCTAGGAGGTAAATGCCACTTGTATTAGAGGCAGCTGCGGAAGTTTTGTTGTATTTTGCATTTTAATATGAACTGAGACTTTAACTACTAATTTTATTATATGAACATAAGCACATTACTCCCTGCTTACACATAAGATAAAGTAACTATTTGAAATGCTTTTTTTGTTTTCTGATTGCAGATATCTTAAAAAGGTAGGATGAAAATAAAGATTTGTTAACAGAAGCTATATGTGCCTTTCTTAAATCAGATTTAGATTTGGCTCTGTCACTTGTACATAAAGAACATGCCTATGTTTTTTAGAACTACATGACTTCAAAAGAAACGTTTGTAGATGGTATCACAGTTCAGAAAATACTTCTGTTGCAGCCTCAAAGAAAACCTTCTGTGAGAGGAATACTCAAACATGTTGGATCCACTGAAGAGAAACGTAGAACCTGCAGAACAGAGACTTGAGGTTAGGTTCTGTAAAAATAATATTTTGGAACAATAACAATCGCTGCCATAAAAAAGACTACA
Organism: Kryptolebias marmoratus; assembly: GCF_001649575.2. Classification (NCBI taxonomy): domain Eukaryota; kingdom Metazoa; phylum Chordata; class Actinopteri; order Cyprinodontiformes; family Rivulidae; genus Kryptolebias; species Kryptolebias marmoratus. The sequence continues at coordinate 26,805,047 of NC_051442.1, forward strand.
TGAAATAACAAGTGCCATGTATCATCAGTAATATTACAGATCCATAAAAACAAGTTAGCTTACATTACTAGCATAGTTTTGTCAAGCAGATAGCCTTTCCTGTAAGTCAATTTATATATGGCATATTTTGGTTTAAATTTTCCAGAGGAATATATACATATATATATATATATATATATATATATATATATATATATTGGTATATGCCACATCATCACATCAGCCAAATCATCAACAAGACTGGCTACGGATACCGACTCAAGAATGGGGCCACCATCAGTCACCTCCTCTACATGGATGACATCAAGCTGTATGCCAAGAGTGAGCGAGACATCGACTCACTGATCCACACCACCAGGATCTACAGC
>NC_051442.1:26806601-26810674 GCF_001649575.2 Kryptolebias marmoratus
AGGGGCAGTCACCCCCAAACTGGAGCAGTGGCTACAACAGATCCCAGGAACAACATCAGACATCTCAGTCCAGAAATGTGCAGTTCTAGGCACAGCCAAGATACTGCGCAGAACCCTCAAGCTCCCAGGCCTCTGGTAAAGGACCCGAGCTCAGAGGATGAAACAAAGACCACCCGCGGAGGGTGAGAAGGGAATTTTTTTTTATATATAAATATATACACAAAGGCTCCGCGTGGTGTCGCGTCTCGTCGTCGTGCACCTCACTGTGCGCGCCGCGCTTCATTCAAAATGGACAATTTTGGTTCTCTAGCGAAGCTGGTTCGCCTGTATCAGCATTTATATGACCCCTCTATGAGAGATCACAAAGATAATCAAACAGTTCAAAACTCACAGAAGGAGATTACTGCTGCAGTGGATAAAAAGGAGTGTTTATAGACCACAGAGGGAAGAAATATTAGTCCTATGATGGGCAAATCACAACTAATAATACAGTACAGCTAATTGTCCTTATAATGTCAATCATGTACTCAACAATTCATTCGAAGCAAATAAATCAATGAAAGTCAAACTGAATGCTTTAAGTTTCTCTGTATCACAGCCATAAACACAAGAGCTCTTCCTACTGAATACACGCAGACATATTTTTTTTACTATATTTCCACTGGTTATGAAATGTACTGTCCCCTGTCTTTTCGGGGAATACTGCACCGACGTAAGCGCCAAGTATAAACGCCTCCACCACTTGCTCAGGTCCGCTTACCTTGAGCGGATCCCTTCGCGACACTTCGAAGTGCGACTATAACTGAGCCTTAAGATAGGCCTACTGAGCAGAACCCTTAAGCTCCCAGGCCTCTGATAAAGAACCTGATCTTGAAGTGAAAGTGGAACCGCACATTTGGAAAAATGGGGGAGCTGGGTGTTATTTATTTTTTTTGTTGTTGTTTTCCTATTGCACATGATAATAAAATTTTCAAGCTTAACCTCCCTTAAAACTTCCACTTTTCCAATTTTCTACTACAACACAACTTGTACTCTGTTAATCAGCATGTTTTCAAATAGTTAGTGGGCTTTGGTTCCTTTGTGTTTGGCTTGGCTTTATTCTGTTTCCAATCTCCATGCAAAGTTAAATGGTTGTACCATCATGTTTTATGCTGTGCAATTTTTCAAGCTCTAATGCTTAGTTAAGTGAGTAAATTTTGTTTCCCATGTGACAAGCTGATTAACTCTCTACTAAAGATTAACAGAGACTTTATTCATTATTTAAAAATATCTTCTCACTCATGTGTTTGGACATGGAAGATTTTATATCAACAGCCAATGTCAAAGTTACCTCCATCCTGGAAGGCTGCTGTCACTTTGCCATTCAGGTCGGGAAATTTCTGATTCACCTTTCCGTAGTACCGCCTAGTTTGGGCCTCATTCAAACTGAAAAATACAAACATTATTTAAATAAAATAAATGAGGGGAAACATTTAAAGTTGAAAACTGAAACAAATAAACTTTCAACACACCTGTAAAAATAATTGTCGTAAAAGAATGTAATTCTGCCAGTTTGTGTGTCATACATAGCAGCATCAATTTTTGGAAAAAAATTCAGATGAAAAATGGAAAAGTCCTTTGGAAATCCTTGTACAAGGTTAGAGCCCAAGAAGGCCCATACTTGATTATCTGTAGGCAAAACATTCACATAAAAAAATAACTTGGGTTAAACATAATGAGGCATGTGCATTTTATAATAATGAAGAATATTTACCTTTAAACAGAAAGATTAGGTTTTTGTACTCAAAAGCAGCATCAATGCTATTTGGAGCCCTGGGCCAAAATTCTGTGATGAGACTCTTCTGTAGGGTTCTGCTCTGCGAGTTGATACGCCAGAGATAGCTGTGCACAAAAATAGAAATATAATAGTGTGTAAGCCAGATAACAATCCATTTTAAAGTTGAGATTTACATAATAGCACTTTGTTGAAGAAAATATCTGATACCTGTCTTTGAAGAAAATCTTTTCTCCCTGCCAAGTGGTGACAGCATCAAATTGCATATTGGAGTCACAAATATCAGACGTAGTCGGGGGTTGAGTTCCAGTAGTTGAAGGATCTTTAACAGGCTTTGGTCCTGGAGGTTAAACCAGATTAGCATTAGAGAAATTTAATTTACTTACTTTTTCATTTGTGGAAGATGAAACTGACCTAATAAAGTTAAAAGAAGCAGAACAGAGGCTAAAATTAGCAGAACACATGCTGAAATAAGCAAAACATAGTAAAAACTAAAACCAGCAAAGAGAAGCTACAATTAGCAAAACTGTGGCTAAAAACAAACAAAAGAAGCAGAATGTCAGCTAAAGTTAAATGTAGCAAAATGGTAGCTGAAAGTAAAAGACTAGCTAAAAGTAGGATAAAAAGACTAAACTAGAGCAGATATCAAAGAGATCAATGTTTCAGAAGAAACTAAAAAGATATCAATGGATATGGGGAAAGTTACATATTTGAAAATTAGCCTATAAAAGTTACAAAAACCAAAAGTCATAGCACACTGTTACCATTTGATCTGATTGTTTTGATTTGTGAGTGGCTAAAATAGCACAAAGTATGCAAAAGTAGTTTGATTGCAAAAGATGTACAGAAGAAAGTATAATCAGGAAAACAATAGTGTGAATGCTGACCCAGTATTCACACTATTATTAACACCTCTTAAAGAGTTGAGTGGCAGCACTGCTCATTTTGCAAGTATGGTTTTCAAATTGTATTTGTTCCAGCATGCCCCAAATATGTAGCTGATTTGCATAATACTAACCATAGAGGGACTGGATGCCTTGGACATCATCCTGTGGTAGAACGAAGGTGTCAGGGTTTCTGTATGAGTACAGGGGGTACATGAGAGCACCTTTAACCCTAGAGTGATCCAAGCCCAGAGAGTGGCCGAACTCATGAGCAGCAACAAGAAAGAGGATGTAGCCTAAAGCAGGAAAACACAGAACAATGAATGAGTTACAGGATTCAACACCTAACACTGCGCTGACAGAGATATTTTTGTAAAACAATGCAGAGCATAAATTACAAACTCACCTCTTCCTGAACGGAATACAAAGTTTTCATCATCATCAAAATGAGCATCTCCTCCAATGCCAAAAGAAGGTGCGAATGCATGGGCAAGGGTACTGCCAGGACCATCAAAGGGGTAATAATCCCCATGTGCTGTCAGGAAGAGCATCGTAATGTTACATTTTGTAATCTGATTGTGTCAAACAGCAGAGTTAGCTTTAGATGCAAAGTGCAAGCACAGGCATGCCATCAATGAAATGACAGTGACTTTGTTGTATCAACTAAAGTACGTTAAGTAACTACACAGTAGTGTAATGCATTTATTTGGAGATAACTGGTACTGGTAGTTGTGGATTTGTGGAACAACCCCACACCAAGAGGGCAGCAACCCGCAGGCAGAACCCCCACAATGCTGTCAGAAACCCTGAACTGCCCCCACAACTCCAGCCCAGCACAGGTGCCAGGACGGGAGCAAAGGGGGGAAACCACACCCACCAAGCACAGCCCGGGCCCTCCCCCATGGTGTTTGCATGCATGTCTGTGGTAGTGTGAAATGTTGCAATGGGTGCTGCTGTGTAAGTCTACAGTGCATTAGAAGTGGGGTTGTGGGATGGGGGAGCGAGGCAGACAGCAGGACCCTCCCCAACCCCAGAGCCCTAAATGTCTTTAATGTGTTAAAACAGAGATGCAAAAAGGTTCCGAAATACTAAGTCATTACAAAACATTTGCCTATCATAGGTATATGAACCAATTTTTTATTCCTCTTTTAATGTCAAATGAATAACTTTATTTATCCCATTTTGACTTAATTCTGGAAATACTATATCTACTGTAATCTCAAAACTCAAATAACTCAAATTTTGAGTGACCTTAATTCCATCCATCCATTGTCTTCCGCTTATGCGGGGTCGGGTCGCGGGGGCAGCAGCCTAAGCAGGGAGACCCAGACTTCCCTCTCCCCAGCCACTTGGGCCAGCTCCTCCGGGGGAATCCCAAGGCGATCCCAGGCCAGCAGAGAAACATAGTCCCTCCA
>NC_051442.1:26813338-26818355 GCF_001649575.2 Kryptolebias marmoratus
CGGGCGAGGGAACACTGTGTCCAATATTTGTATTCATCATAAGGGGTCTTTGGGCTGCACTTCATCAGGCCCCTCACCTAGGACCTGTCTGCCTTGGGTGACCCTACTAGGGGCATGAAGCCCCTGACAGCATAGCTCCTAGGATCATTGGGACACTCAAACCCCTCCACCACGATAAGGTGGCAGCCCAGGGAGAGGTGACCTTAATTCATCATAGTATATTTTATTACATTTTTTGTCACAAACAATAATCACATCATATATTCAGAGGAGTCTTGTTGGAGCACTTCAGATTCTGTACATTTTTCTCTGGAGAGGTTAAGGGTGAATTCCTAGTGATCATAGGGCATTTCAAGTAAATAATTCACCATGATCAACCTCTCAAAAAATTATGTTCTACTTACCCTGACGAGCAAAAGAGATCATGATGTCAGCTGTGCCACTCTGAAGTTTTGTGAATGTCAGAGGAGTGACTTTGGCCCACACCTGCAGAGCTTTCTGAATGGAATTATCCACCTCTTCCACAGACATGTCCGGTGTGTAGTTCACTATCCTACATTGCAGAAATGAGGTTAAATGTGTCATTTAAAGGACTTGCTACAAAATTATTTTTTCTGTATATATGTGTACTCAGTTCTGATCCTTTACCTGTAGGTGAGGCTCATTTTGTTCCATTTGGATTTGTCTCCAAAAGTAGAAAAACTAGCTACTTTTTCATCTGGAACACCACACCGGGGCTTCTTCATCATCTCCAAGGTTTCACCATTTAATGTCCCTGTGACGTTAAGACCAAAGAAGCTCTGCATCTCAATCAACTTGTTTGTCATGGGGCTGATTCCCCCCCGTCTGGTTGATGGGGCTCTCTCATTTGTGAGGTTGAAGAATCTCTTCAGGTATTTCTGTGAAACAAGACAAGATGAATTTTAGGCTTCATATTATCTAATAGGACATGCTAAAAGAGATGCTTGAACCTTACCTCTGCAAAACTTCTATTTTCTATTGTCACATTTGTGACGGGCACACAGTAAACTGCAGCAGCCAGGCTGAAGAAAAAGAACGTGCTGAAAGAGTTCATCCTCCCGTGCTTGCTGAGTTTGTCTTGTGTGGTTGCATTGGAGTCTGCTGTTATAAAGGCTGCAGGGTGGACGTGTTCATGGGTGTGTGTGTTGAGCAACTACCTTCTTAAGATGGTGGATTAGGAACTCTTCCATTTATGGAAGACAGAAGGAGGTCAAGTAAAAGAAAATCCCTCTACGAAGTATGTAATCATGACACTTCCATAGACAAAAAATAAATAAAAAATAAAAAATTAATAATATTTGGACACCTACTAGATCAACAGGCTAAGGCCACATCCACAGGGAACATTTTTAGTAAATGATTAAAAGTTGTTGTTGTTGTTGTTTTGTTAGTTTTTTTCACTTTTTAGCCTTTCAGCCTTTTGTCCACACAGGGACAGCATTTTAGGAGCTGTAAATGGTATTGAAATGGGTTCCAGAGTAAGAAAATCTTGAAATGCCACCCTTGCATTTTTATGTGGTCACTCTAAACACTACCTTTTTAAAACTCTAATGTCATAGACCCACCTCTAACCTAACTTTTGAACTCAAACATGACAAACTAACTGACATGCCTGTATTTGTGTCTGTTACCATGAAGAAAGCAATCACTTCTTGTACATCTGCAACAAATTAGCTTGTGAAGTCAATCCAATTCAAAATGGCTGCCACAGGCAACTGACCTTTAAAACACAAAAATGGCTATAACTTTGTCAGTTTTATAGATAATGACCCAAAATTTGGTGCAGTATTAAGACTTCAGCAATAACATCTAGAGTTAACCCTGTTTTTGTATTAGCAAAATATCTTGAGACACACTGGACAGTTTTTAATTAAACTTTCAGAAAGTACTATGGATAAACATCTACAACTGATTAACTTTTAGAATCAATCCAATTCAGGTTGGTTGCAACAGCTAACTGACAGCCAACACAAAAATGGCTTTAACTCAGTTAGTTTTACAGATATTGAACTAAACTTTGATGTGGTAGTAGCTGAAAGTCATTAACAACACATTCTTGAAGGCTGATATCTAACAATATCATTGCACATAATATTATTTTCAAGATTTGACCAAAACAGCCACAACATAAAATTATCTTGATTTAAAACTCTGACATGAAAGGAATGCCAGATCTTTAATTTGAAATGAGTTTTTTGGAATAATGCCAATATATTTCTTTATGATTGTCTTTGATTTTTTTTTTTACTTTTTTCTTTTAGCTTTTTAACAAATCTAAAAATACAAACTCTTTTGAATAGTTATTATTTTACTTTGAATATATGTGCTAATGCCTTTAAATCTTCACTGTGTTGAACATTGTTTACACCACATTCCTCAACTAAATCAGCTACTTCTTAGCTTCAAAAAAAGTATGGGCCTTTCTGGCTTTTTAAATCCTCTGAAGAGGCCCAAGTTCATGACTCAAAAAAGACTTTCTAATGGTATTATGTAGAGTTCTCTTAAGTTTCAATAACAACACAACATACTTTGCACATCTGTCAAACAGTCATTTAACTACCTTTAATAAGTAGTTTTACGGGATGGGTTTTAAGCAATGCTGAGAATCCAGACATTGTTCCTCACAGAGGTCAGCCCCAGCCCTGAGGTTCCATGTGCTGATAAAACACCTATGTACTAATCTAAACAAGTTGGTTCATGTTTTGAAGAAAAGCCCTGTTACAAGTTATCTTAGCCCAGAGGTCAAACTATCTTTCCATGACACAACCTTCTGAGCTCAGTACTTTACTCATCAGACTTTGTTGCAACCTGTAAACTAGGCTCCTGTATTTTTTTTATTTTTTAGTGTTTTCACGAGTCAGAAACTTGTAGGTAAAGTTGTGCATATGTCCTACCAGATGTGACAACTAGATTTTTTATCATTATCTATAAAACTATGAGCTAATAAAGTAGATTCAACTTTAGCATGTGTCACTATTGCTCTTGGCAAACTACAATGTGTTTTTTGTTTCCTAACCTCAGATACTGGGAGGAGCATTATTGTCTTTATTGTGAAACAAATGTCTCATCTACTGTTGAACAACACAGGTAAACAGTAATATTAAAGTGTTGCAATAAAAAGTGGAGCCTCATTTATATAACTGAAAAAAGAGAAAAATTTGGGTAATGGATCCACTCCTGCTAATTATCTATTTTCGTATTTTTAAGAACAATAGGCCAAGGAGAAGTTGCTGCTGTTTTTCAGTTTGAATTATTGATTAATCCTGGGCCAATTATTATTATCTATAATTATAATTACTTTGAGTCTTTGACTCTGAGATTTTTTCATTCAAAATAGAAATCAGAACAACCACTTTTATTTGTTGTTCTATATCAGGGATTGTTAAACTTTAGATTCAAAGGTTTAAATCTCATTTCTAGATAAGGTCAAAGGCCTGAAACATCTGATTATAAGCAAATCTTTTGTATTAAATTTGTTTACAACTCATAACCTAAAGAAATGGTTCTGTTATGAGTGGGGGCTTGTGAACCTGAGCTGCTCTGACTTTTGACATTTAAGCAGCATGTACACTTTATAAAGTCATTTATGTACTTGATTACATCATTCAAATTTCATGTCCCACCTAAAAGAATATTATTTTCACACAAGAGCTGTCATTCCATGAAGGAATGCATATTGCCCGCTGTCCTTCATGCCACAGTTTTAGATCATCTTATACTAAGAAGGGAATATGTTCTAGCCATTTTGGTCAAACTTTGTAGATAATCTTTTGCACAATCAGATATGAGATCTCACATGATGTTAGCTCTTGGATTATTTATTGTGAATGATCCTCAGCCTCTACCACACCAGGTTTTAGCTCAATATGTGTAAAATGAACTACGTTGTACCCATTTTTGTGTTTGTGAAGAGAAGTGAAGTGAGATTAATTTATATAGCACTTTTCAGCAACAAGGCGATCCAAAGCGCTTTACAACAGAAACAAAAACAGAATCCAATACAGCAGGTACATAATGAAACACAAAAGAAAAACACATCAATCATGTATAATCTAAACGAATCATGTCTAATCTAAATGAAATAGAGGATAATCTAAATAAAATCACAAAACCAGACATATCTAAGCATGAGCTGAGAGTCAAAATAGTAGCTAAAATAATCTAAATGAAATCATGATAAAGCTGAACTAAACAACAATTAGGAATCTAACAATCTAACAATATCTAAAGTATGAGCTAAGATAAACTAAACTAAACTAAATGTACAGAACTAAACTAAATGTACAGGAAGGCTAAATAAGCTAAAACATGACAATGCTAAAACTAATGGTACCGAACTTTCTAAATGTACCAAGCCCGGTATACAGCCAACTTAAGAATTACTGACTAAGATAGAGAAGGAGGGAAGGGGAGGGGAGGGGGGTTGGAGTGAGAGAGATGAATACAAAGTGTGTGTATGTGTGTGTGTGTGTGTGTGTGTGTGTGTGTGTGTAGAGGCAGTAGAAGACGATGTGGTGTGTGTTGTATGAATGTGTGTGGGTGTGTGTTTGTAGAGAAGTCCATGAATCACATCATTCCACCTGATTCGAGCGAGCAACTTCCTCAAGATGTAACCCATATTATAAGTTCCAGAACCGCAATTCAGTCCAATTTGCGATTCAGCTAATTCAGTTTGATTGTTGACCGCCGAACCCATCAAACAAATTTGACGATAAGTCAGGTAACTGTTTAATTCAAACAGCAGAAATCCAGTTATCAAAACCCAAATATGTGAAGATCTTCCAAAGACAAAAATTGTCAGACAAACAATTATTCCATTTCCTTCAGGAATCCGTTGTGTATCCAGCAAAAAAAATGTCCCCTCAGGGTAAGTCAGAGCTCTCCCAAGTTCTGTCTTCCCATCAAGAAAATTTGATCAATTGCATTGAGAGACCAGCTGACCAGATCCATGGTTTAAAAATTTTTGGAGAATGTGTAAAAAAAAGGCTCTAAAAAG
>NC_051442.1:26818378-26869631 GCF_001649575.2 Kryptolebias marmoratus
AGGGGACGGGGGGGACGGGGGGGGGACGGGCAGTTCAGTAGACGGAGAGACAGAGAGATAAGAAAACACGCCCGCCTTCCACCAGGAGCAGAGAGAAAAGAGCTAAGATTGCTAAAGAGCTAAATTTGCTAAGATTAATTAGCTGTGGCAGCCATCTTAAATAGGTTTGTCTCCAAAAGTTATTCAGATTTTGATTGCTTTTTATTAGAATTGATCCACTTGTTATGAACTATTTTGCTAATGCTACAGAGAAACAAACACACACACATCCACACCCACACATACAGGCAAGAGCAACAACATGTCACAGTGTTAAGTGGGTTCTGCGATGAAGAGCCACTTTTCCTGAACTACAATTCTTTCTATTCACTGCTCGAGTTTGCCTTTTTGATTCTGGCCGGAGTTTACATCACACCTCAGGCCAATGTGAACGAGCAAATTCTGGCCAATCAAATCTTCATTCTGGAGAGCAAACACCCAAACTCAACTCTCATCATTCTCTGGAACTTTAACAAAGCAAAAATATAAACGGCACGTCAACTGTGCCACCAGGGGAAATAACATACTGGACACTGTTACACTGCTTATAGATGCATACCACTGTGCTCCCGAGACAGCTTTGGGACTGTCTGATCGCTGCCTGGTTAATTTTATTCCAGCTTTATATTGTGAGATTTTAGAATAAGTGAAATTTCAAAACAAACATAAACAAGGATTTAACAACAGGGTCACCTGTACCTTTGATATTTAACCTTGAAATCAATAGGGATCACACTGGTTCCAACTATGCTGAATTGGGTTGACTCTAAAAGTTGCTTTATACCCCAATATTTAGTTTTTGCATGTCTCAATAAAATGCATACAGTTGTTCATGAGATATTTTTGTAAGAAATAAACAAATACACATGTTTGTATGAGCAAAAATATTACCATCCGCCCATTTGTTTGGTGGTCAAAGAAAATTTTAAAATTCTGTCTCAACAAATGTATTTTGATTACTTTTTATTATTGCCAATGTTTTAAGAAAAAAAATTATTCAGATCCAAGAGGTAATACTGTAATAACAATAATATACCTAAAATGTTTTCTGTCATAATTTTTTAATTTTTATCATCACATCATTAGCGTGCTTACAGTCAACATAATTAGTTACAATGATTTGCAAAACAATTGTAACAGTCTTGTATTGCTGTTTTGTTATAAATGTTTCATATAACTTCATCAAACAAAATAAACATTTATAATGAAAATACATTGAAAAGATATAAATAAAAAGGAAAGTTTAAGTTAGAATAATTTAAAGTAGCAATGGTTGAGATTGTAAAAATACTGCAAAAAAAGTGAATGAAGAGCACATGTCCAGAATTACCCTAAAAAATGATAATAATATAAAGCTTTTAAGTTATATTATTAAAAATTCTGGCTACTCTTAACTGGGCCTTCATTGTCATTAGGTGTGTTTTTTTTCCCACAGGTTAGCTGATTTAGAAGTTGGTGCAGGGCAGGAAGTAGTTGTTCCTCAGCACACGAAACAGCCTCCCAGATCTCAGGCTGTACTCATGCATGAAGGGTCCAGTGTAGAGGTAAGCAAACCCTGCAGAAAACAGATGTTACATGTCAGTGATACAGAACAATAACTCACAAGGCCTCAGTTTTAAAATTGAGGCCTTGTGAGTCATTTTGAGTCAAAGGCAACAGGAAGGTTAGACAGAAAGATATTTTGTCATATCGGTGGCTGCTTGAATGATTCCTACCTCTATATTGTAGAGCTGCTGTCACTTGACTGGTCATACCAGGGAAGGTCTCATCCACTGGTTTAGGCAATCCAGGATCCAAATTCTTTGTAGTGTCATCATAACTGAAAGAAGATCAAAATTAAGATGAATTTACAAAATTTTGATTGCATATAACAAGAGTAACACTTATGTTTTAAAACAAACTCCTGCAAGCTGTTAAATGTTAAACATTTCACTTAGTCAGGTAAAAATGATGATTAGGTTCAAAGTTTGGTGAGTTTAACAGTGTGTGGGAGTTTGTTCTGATAGACTGTAAATGAGTTTCACAGATCATAGATCTTGTTTGAACACACCTGTAGTAGTTGCTGCCAACAAAGAAGAATGTCTTGCCAGTTTCTGGGTTATTGAGGGTTGCATCTATTTTCTTGACAGTTTGGGGCAAACCAAAGCTGGAAATGGATTTGGGATAGCCGTGTACAAGGTCATAGCCACTAAAAGCCCACACTTTACGGCCTGACATCAGAAAAGACAAAGCAGAAAATATAGTAAGACAGTGAAGATAAGCCATGAAAACACTGTAACAAAACATGAATAAAGAACAAATACCTTTAAAGAGAAAGAGTCTGTCTGATTGTGAGCTCTCATAAGCAGCATCAATGTTTACAGGTGCATCAGGCCAGAAGTTTGTGATGAGAGTCTGCTGAGGTATATTACTTTGAGGGTAGATGCGCCAAAAGAAGCTGAGAAACACAAACACATTGAAATAATAATCAAACCAGGAAACAACTCATGTGTAAAAAGTATTGTTGGACGTTAGCATTCGAATTGTTGAGCTTTAACCATCTAAAATACCTGTCTTTGAAGAAGAGCATTTCTCCTCGCAGAGAGGCAACAGCATCCAGGACCATGGTTGAATCACAAGCATCAGGAGTGGTAGGAGGACTAGGTCCAGGTGGAATAAGATCCTCATTTGCTCCTGAAATTAAATAGTAAATTCTAGCTGAGTCACATGAAGTCTGTGCTACAAAGATTTTATTCAAATATGGTTTGTTCAATTGTGTCATGATGGTCCAGACTCTCAGTACTAACCATAAAGGGACTGGATGCCTTTGACATCATCCTTTGGCAAAACGAAGGTGTCAGGGTTTCTGTATGAGTAGACGGGGTACATGAGAGCACCAGGGTCATTAGAGTGAGACAAGCCTAGAGAGTGGCCGAACTCGTGAGCAGCAACCATGAAGAGGACGTAGCCTAAAGCAGGAAAAGACACAATGATGGATGAGTTACAGCTCTTCCAAGGTAAACCAAATCATGACATGAACACTGAAGGTAAACATAACAAACTCGCCTGAGTTTGAGCGAAAAGTAAAAGTTTCATCCTCATCAAAATGAGCATCCCCTCCAATGCCAGGGGAAGGAGCAAAGGCATGGGCAAGAGTACCATCAGGACCATCAAAGGGGTAATAATCCCCATGTGCTGTTAGAAAAAATATGTGTGAATGCTACAAATCAGCGACAGCCACATGCTGTTAACCAACTAAATGTTCAAATCCTAAATCGAATACTAAATTCACCTAAGCTATGATCAGAAACTAACAGTGAGAATGTGCATTAAAATAGTTTTGCACTCACCTCGACGACCAAAGGAGACCATAATGTCAGCTATGCTGCTGTTTATCCTTGTAAAAGTCAGAGGAGTGACTTTTGCCCACACCTGCAGAGCTTTTTCAATGGAATCGTCCACCTCTTCCACAGACATGTCCGGTGTGTAGTTCTCTATTCTGTATGGATGAAGGGAACATTGAACAATTAAACACCTATAATGTCTAGACTAATGCAATTCTCTTAAATAATGCTCCCTATAGATCATCCACCTGTATGTGAGGTTGTTGGTCTGCCATTTGAGGTTGCTTCCAAAAGTAGAGAAATGAGCAACGTTTACATCAGGAACACCACAACGAGGCTTTTTCATCATGTTCATGGTGTCAGTATCCAGAGACCCTGTGATTTGAAGACCAAAGAATTTCTGCATTTCAATCAGCTTTTTGGTCATCGGGCTGATGCCAAGTCTGGCTGTTGGACCATGCCTTTCTGTCAGGTTAAAAAACTTCTTCAGGTAGTTCTGATGAAGAGAGAAAAAGAGAGAAAATAGACCTATGAGCTGCAAAATACCAATAAACTCAAGGAGAGAGTTTCCTGTCTCTTTAAAAAAGACAGTTGCTGGTTCAAATCAGAACAGTATGAAAATGAGAGAAACAAAGCTACGTACCTCTGCTAACTGTTCATCAGTGACCTGAGATAATGGCATGCAGCAAACTGCAGCCAACAGGCTCAGTAGGAAGCTCAGAGTGATCGTCTTCATGTTTCTTCGTAGAATGGAATGTATCTATGTTTCCCACCTGGAGGTTGCCATTATAAAGGCTGGGGACTGGGTGTGTTGTGTAACTACCTGCGTTTATGAGTCAGTGACTCACAAAAATGCTCCTTTTATGGATGAAAGAGGAAGTTTAGTCTTGATTGTTCATTCAAGAAAAAAAGTTCCCCCAATGAGAATGCATCATGATGACATGAGCACTCAGACTGGAAAGATTTATGACTACTGGATAAGGATTAATCTCTGTGAAGTCATAAAAACTAAATATTTCATTAGTCACATGTGCTGTGTACTAATAAATAAAACAAAATTATACATAATTAAGGCTTAGCATTCCTTGAAGGAATGCATATCACCCGCCACATTTCATGCCAGAGTTTTAAACTAAGAGTATATTATATTGAGAAACGATGAAGTTGTAGCTGTTTTAGTAAAACCTTGAAATAAGAATAACGTTATCCACAATCTCATGCGATATCACAAAATGTCTGCTCAGACTATGTGTTGTGAATGACTCTCAGGTACTACCACAAAAAATTTTAGCTTAATATTTTTACAATTGACTTGCGTTCTTGTCATTTTTGTGTTGTTTAAAGTCAGTTGCTGTGGTGGCCATCTGTACATATATTGATTATTTTTCAAAGTTTCATAAATTTTGTTGAGTGGTTCATGAGATATTTTGGTAACAGACTGACACTCAAACACACACATTCATACACACAGACAAAACATATTTGCCCTTTACCCTTTGGGTGATAATCAAGTATACAAAAGACACGTGTGAAAGATCTTTTGTTTCCAAATCTTGCATTAGGATAGTAAGACATTCATTAGCAGATGACCGAGAAACAGTTTAGTTCTTCTAAATGCTGGTCTTCATAAAGATTTTCACAAATAAATTCCAAGTTTCAATAAAATTCCTTTATGTTCTGTTTGTGTGTTGATCTAATTCTTGACCTAAAGTAATTTGCCTTATTGTCAAACACAACTCTTATTGCCCACCATCAAAGGCAAAGGTGATGATGTTTTTGCCCGTGTTTGTATGCATGTCTGTGTCCATTTATCTGACTGTTAGAATGAACTAATAGCTGGATTTCAGAAAATAATCCTTGGTTGTACCTGTACAACTGATTAACGTTTGTAGTCAGTTCCAAGTGGTCTTAGCAATCACAAAAATGGTTGTAACTCAATTAGTGTAACAGATATTTAGTTGAAACTTGGCATAGCAGTAGCCGTATGTCATCCCCAATACATACTCTGAGTGCTACACACTATCTGAGATCTTTGCTTAATAACATTAGCATTACCTGTTGTCTGTGAGCAAAATATCTCATCAACTACTGGACAGATGTTTGTGAAACTCTTAGAAATTTATCACTGGTTGTGCCTCTACAACTCATCAACTTTTGGAGTGAGCCTAATTTCACATGGCCATTCCAGCTAACTGACTAACTGACCAATGTAAAAATAGCTATAACTCAGCCAATGTTAGAATTTAAGCTAAAACTTGGTTTGTTAGTAGCAAAGAGCCATTTTCAACACATAGTTCTAACAAACCCTGCAAGATCTCACAATATTGCATGATGTAATTTACAGTTTCTGACCAAAATGACAACAACTCTGTCATTTCTCTTCAAAAGATGATTTTAGCCTAAGACTGTCGGCAGGCAGTATGCATTCCTTCAAAGAATGCTAGATCCTTTAATTGTATCAGTGTTTTATTTAGATGTGTGTCAATGACTTGCTTTTGCTTTAAAACAAAGACAGACACTAATTCATGGAATTACTTTGGATCCAAGATTGGCTATCAAAGCATGTCATATGCTTAGACTGGATAAACCAAAAAACATAAGTCATTGTTTTCAAAGCAATTTAAACTGCAGCATTTTTTGAATATTGAATATTACCCAAATTCCAACAAAACTTTGTAATAATCTAAAAAAAAAAGCCTAAGTTTTTATGTAAGCATGGTATACAAAGTGAGAACCAGAATGAAATTAAATGTTAAAGCTGTTATCAGTAGTTCATTATGGTCACCATCATAACACACCAGTTTCTTTCATTTCCTGACAGCCAAGTTAATCAGAACCAGACCAAAACAGACTGAAAAGTAAGCCTCAACTAAACAGTTGCTGTGTGAACACTATAAATTGGATATTAATCATTTTTCAACCATAAGCGGCAGAAGACCCTGATGGTCACACACGTAAAATTTTACATTTTAGAGATATCATAAATTAAAAAGACCCTTAAATTTCTGTTTTGAAGAGAAGTTTTTAAGCAAAAAGCTTCTGTGGAAGCTTCATTGTGTACTTTCTGCATTCTAAGGGGATTATAATAAACCTTCCACTGAAAAATCTATAAAAATCATATTATTAAACTGTGGTTGTGTAAAAATCACTGAAGAAATCGAAATGTCAGTTCAGTCCAACTTTCTGTGACCAGTTTAAACTTTAAATAATGTTTCTACTGTGAAGTATGTCTGTGATATAGAGCTCCAAAGAGGATTGGGTCTTCTCATCTATTTTGTAAAAATCGCATTGATCTCCTTTTTTGTCTTACAGTTTTTTGTTATTTCTATCTATGTTGTTTGATGTACCAATACCACAAATCATAACATCTTAATCCAAATTGAGATGCTTATGTTGGTGTAATTTTAAGAGAATACTGAGCTAAGTTGTTTTTAGAGATTATCCAAAAGAAAACTAACTAACAAGGGTGTTTTGTGAGTCAGAAGGTGATTTTTTAATCCCCAAATAATTGTAATAATCTATGGCCACACTGTTCCCCATTGTCTACAAAACATTTTTCCATCTGTTGCTCAAGGGAGGTAAAGTAATGATTTTGTTGAGCAATGTGTCATCTCAAATGAAGTGATTCACTGACACTCAGAAACAAACAAGTTCTTTTTTTTATTAACAAATCATGCTTTCAGTTACAAAAAAGCATTAATCAGCTTTTTATAACATAAAAGATGAACATTGCATCACAGGGAACAAAGACAAAACGACAAAAAAAGCTTTTTTTCTCATCTGATTCAATATTTACTGAAAGGGTTAACATCAAATCTGTTTCAAGCATCTTTTCTAAATATTAAGCCCTCACACACACACAAACCCTCCTTCCACCCCCCACCCCCCACGTATAATATTTAAAACATGCAAAATATGCTTTGTTCAAAGGTACAAATTACATTATTGCAACACTACTGCATTCTGGGGTAACACTTTTAACCACTTCCTACATTCATCACTTCTCAGTATTTTATTAGGACCATTGCAGATGTAGCTGGTTTCCTGTATGTGTATACACACACTGCACTGTCATCATCAAGCTCCAGGTATTTTGATGTTTTCCATTATATTGCAATCCAGCAGATTGTTAACAGGGTTGATGGCGATGACATGCTTCTAGTTGTTGTCGTATTTATAATACGTGTTTCCCTTGAAGAATTTCACAAAACCTGTGGCAAATCATTAATCATTATTCAAGATGACAGATAGTAACTCAGACAAAGAGTTTACAAAGAATTCTCCTCAGAAACTGTCAGAGATCCAGAGTGATTATCCTGAACTCAAAATACATCCTCATGTTACAGAGAAAAAAGGATCATGATAACATCTGTGCATAAACAAATAAAACTAGAAAATCAGCAACTTCTGTGAAAATGCTGTGTGAATGATGAGATCTGAATGACTTTGCTGAAATTAAACTGTGTAAGAAAAGTAAAACAAATGTTAACTCAGTGAATTTTACAGATAAAATTTGATATGGTAGTAGCTGATAGTCATCCTTAGGACGTACCTTGAGCGTGACATCTTGCAATATTGTTTGACCAAACGACTACAACTCTACCATTTCTCAACATAAGATAATCTTCATTTAAAACTGTGGCATGAAAAGCGGCAGGCGATATACATTCTTTTAAGGAATGCCACACCTGAATTTTGCATAGGTTTTTCTAAATTTGCTGAAGGAGTAGCATTACAAAAAATATGATGAAATTGGAAAAATAATGGACAAATTGTAATGAAAGCTTATTCATTAGCACCCTTAATAAATTACAACTTATATACACATCCTTCTCTCTGTTGTTCCTTCTGTTCCCTTTTTGCAAACAAGTGTGATCTGTTAGTTCACTTTACAACTCAGTTTCTTATTAAATGTATGTTTTGTGCAGTAAAACAACAGTAAAGAGGACAGAAGCAGAGAAAAGATAATGTAGCTACCCTCATGGAAAACAGCTGCGTCTATAGGAACTGGAATCTCTGGCCACTGCTGCTCAATGAGCATCAGTGGCCAGAGATTCCAGTTCCTACATGCTCAATGAGCATCAGTGATTCATCCATCATGCTCTGCTTCTCATTGTACCTGAATGTTATAAACAATAAAAATCAGATTTGTCTCAGTTTTTCTGCTTGTATGCTTTAATTCTTTTAACAGAAAAGTCTTGCTCTGAAAAGCAAAATTATTGACATCATTAAAACCACACTGAGAAACCAGTGTCAGCAACATGCTGTACTAACATGGGAAATTTTTCAGTTGTTATGACATCAGCCCTGAAAAGGAAGCAGCCTGTGTGGTCTAGTCTGGTTTACTTTATGCACAATAAGTCATACTGGGAATGCATAAAAATTGCACATTTAACATTGCAACAAAATAAGGAAGATTCTGTCTCATAGGGATGTAGAGAAACTGCTCCAGACTGAGTTACTATAATGCCATCCTAGCCAGATGTAAATACAGCACCTTAAAAACCTTACAGCTGGTTCAGAACACTGCTGCAGGATTACTAATTTACTGTTTCCATAAGGCGAGATTATTCTTCCCCTGTGTTGGACATGTTTTCTGTCAGATGAGAGCTCCTATGCAGGTGTCAAAATACAGCTCTTGACAGGTGACACACGCAATAACTCTGCGACTATTTTGTGTGACAATTTGTTGCACAAATTTTTGAACATGTTCAAAGTTCAGCTGACACGACTGTGAGCCTCTGCAATGAAAAACAAGGAACTAAAGAACCTCCATGAACATTTTAAGACATTTTAGAGAGTCCCTTGCAAATGCCATTAGCAAACTTGTCAACAGCAGGCCAGTGAGATACTATCCTAACAGGCTGTCATATTGTCAATCACAGTGTAAAATGCCACTTTCTAAAGCCTCAAAAAATTAATTAAAAGTAAATGTATTTCTAAAAATGTACATTTAAACAAACAGTAGCAAGGTAAGAGCTTCAGGAATCCACAAAAAACAACACCAGAAAAATTTTTTCTTAAATTCTTTTTTCTTAAGTTCTTCAAGCTTTAAGCTTCTACTACAGCCAGTCACTAGGGGGCATGCCTCCTTTCTGGCTTCAACTTCAAGATTCCAGCCTTCTCTCTGGTTTTACATTTCAGTTGTTTGGGTATGTGGTTCTGTCATCCTTCCTGTTGCTTTTATATTTTTATTTGACTGCTTTTATAATAGTTTTAAATTGCAAATAGGAACTAAGGATGCACACTTACAGGAGGGCTCAATAAAAAAAAAAAGTTTTAATGAATAAAACCTAAAAGCTGACTTGGTAGCTGAGAGGACACAAAAGGAAACAAATATACAAAATAAATGGCAAATGTGGCAGAAAAAAGCATAAGTGATGCTTATGATGGTACTGATGCCATCATAAGCATCACTTATGATACTGATGGCACAGAAAACACTGGAGAACAACTGAACACAAGGAAAACACTGAAAATAATCATAACACCACAAAAAATAACCAAAACAATAACAATAAATTTTACAAACACACAAATGTTCACCGTCAACACAGATTTTGGTTTGTCTGGTTTTATGATTCTTATAAATTTTGCCTCAGTAAAGCACTTAGGGTTGTTTGAGCTAGAAATGCACTGTAAAAAAAAGATGATTTGACTTACAAAACAGCCTCAAGGAAGAAAACATTTTAACAGCCAGGAAAATACAAATTAAATTTCGAGAAATAAACCTCACTCTCTTATTTTTTGTATCAACTTTAATACCAGTGGGGAGAAGGATGGAGACCATGTGATCTTAAATACCTCCAACATTCATGGCCAGTAAAAAACACAGTATAGTGTTCCTCTCTGAAGTGAAGAGCAGCATCCACTGATTTTATCCTGGAAGGGAAGCCCAAGTCTGAGATGTTTCTGGGAAAACCTTCCTGAAGTGCCAACTGCTTCAGCTTCCAGTACCAAAGACCTGAACCACAAAGACTTTGACTGTTTAAAGCCTGCACATTTACAGTCATTTATTACTAGGGTACATACAACATTACATCATACCTTTGAAAAACAGAATGACATTCATCTCCACATTTTCATACACAGCATCCAAGTAAGAGGGGATGGGGTGTGGCCAAAAGCTGCTGATCAATGAGATCCCTGTTTCAACAAAATGTTTATGTTTGTGCCACATAAATCTGCAAAGAGAGAAAAACCACATGGCCAGGAACCACTTAACGACTTCACCATCACAGATGAAGAGGTAATTCCTTCTTATTTAGGTCTGTCTCAATTCTTTGATATACCACCAATACCAGCATTAGGTATCTGAAAGATACCATGTGTGGACTCATAGTCATGTTCTGATGCCACTTTATGGCAGCATGATGTTCACCTCTCAGTTAAGTCAGGTGGTAGAAGAGGAGAAATGTCAACGGCATGGAGATATTTCAAAGTGAACAATGGTGACAAAAGTAAAACCATTTGCAAATTATGATCAGCAAAGTTGTTTAGAGGAGGAACAAAATCTAATACTTACTGTGCTGTAGCTGTTGGATACTAGTTGGTGACTCAAAATTGCAAGCAAATGTGCAGTTTTTCTGTTGCAGTCTCACTGAATTCTAACTAGCTAGTTATCATTTATCATCTTCTGTCAGAGAAAAGCTCCTTTCAAATGTGTCTAAAAATAACACTGGTGCTTCCAAAAAAGGTTAAAAATCAAAAACAACTGGACTTCTATTCTGTAGGTAAAGACATTTTGTTTCTGTTTCGAGGAGCTTTTTCAATTGAGAAAACTCCTCAAATGAGAAGCAAAACATCTTCAGCTACAGAATAGAAGTCCAGTTTTTTTGTTATTTTTTTCTGAAATCTTATTTGGATTTACCATGTCCTGTATGACTGGAAGCACTGGTGCTCTTGAGAACAACTGGAGATGCCCATGATGTACACATTTTTTGAACATGTTCAAAACTCAAGTGACAGAACTGATTGCAACTTTGTCACTATATGTTGTCACTATATTTAGTGAGTAATATTTTTTTCAAAAAAGCAACAAGTAACAAATGAAACAACTTTTTCTGGTGTTATTAGAGACTCTGAAATGAAATAATGCATCGTTATTACTCTTCTCAATGAGAAGCAGGTGCTGTTGTCAAGTCAAGTCAAATTCATTTTTATAGCACTTTTCAGCAACAAGGCGGTTCTAAGTGCTTCGTGGGCCTTTCTGCCATCCCGAAGCACTCCTGCTTCTTGTGAAGCATCTGTACCTGCTGCAGTCAGAGCAGGAGATGTTCACCCCTCTGTGTCCAGTGTGCTAAGTGACTGCACATGTGAAAAGCCCCCACTGGTCCCAAGGCCAAATAAAGAAGAATAACAAAAGACAAAAAAAAAAAATCAACAGAAGAAAGTTAATTTGTGGTTCTAAACATATTTAGGATGTTTTTGCTCACTCTTTGACTTCCCCTTGGAATTATTCCTCTCTTCTAGAAGGCCCATTACAATTACACGCACATTGCCAATTGTGCAAATTTGGTGTTGACATCATTTAGCAACTTCTAGACTGTTACGACAGCCAGTAGCTACTTTCCTCACTGAGGAGTTTGGTAACACTGCTCACTGAGCAGAAGAGGGCCCAGGAAAAATATAGATCTGAACAGGAGCTTCCAGACAATCTCACCACTCTTCAATGTGTGCTTCTGGATAAGACTGTTGATGTCCTGCTCCATTTGAGGAGTTAACATGAAAACTAAGCTCTTCCCATTTTCAAACACATTTTCAAAGTAATTGTAAAAAGTGGAATGGCATTTATTAGCATTTGTATTGGTACTCAGTATCAGTACTCAAATATATGTACTTATACTTGTATAGGGTTTGAAAAAAAATATGGTATCAGTGCTTCCGTATTCTTTATAATGTGGACATATGCAGCAAACATACACACCTGTCTTTGAAAAACACAAGCTCTTGTTGTAATCCTGTTACAGCATCAAAGGACAGGTCTGGATCACATTTGTTAGGTGTTCTTGGAGGAGGCCTTTTGGAGAGTTGTGAAATATATCTGGGATTGATACCTGTAGGAAAATAAACAGCATTGTAAGCCAAACATTTTAAACAAATTAAAATCAAAATAATAAATAAAAGCTGCCAAATGCAAATGTTTTAGAATGTATTAAAACTTCATTTCAGCAGAATCTGCTCCTCAAAACATATTGGTGAATATTTGTGAGGTAAATAGCTTCATCAGGTTTGTTGTGAGGCTGTAATATAAACCTGGTTTAAAAAAGTTATGTAGATCGACAAACCAGTGCACTTCTATGTATTTAAGTTTTGAAAACTGAACAGTAGAGTTTAACCAAATGTGAGAGTACGCCATGTAACGATTAATAAAAAAAAGCATATTTGTAATTAAAGGCCTAGCATTCCTTGAAGAAATGCATAATACCTGTTGCCTTTTATGCCAGAATTTTAGACTGAAATCATCATGTACTGAGAAAATATGGAGTTGTACATGTTTTGGTCAAACTTTAAAAGTAACTTTATACATAATCTTGAATTGTGTTGATTCCAAAAGTTAATCAGTTGTAGATGTATCTCCAGTGATTACTTTCTGAGAGTTTCATTAAGTTTTGTCCAGTGGTTCATAAAATATTTTGCTAAAAAACAAGCAGGTTTAACGCCAACCTGCCAATGTTTTAAGTGAAAATATTGCACAATGGGTTGTGCTCAATGTATGTGTTGGGGATGACGCTCAGCTAACGACCACGCTAAATCAAATTTTGGCTCAATATTTGTCAAATTAACTGAGTTACTGTATAGCCATTTTTGTGTTTAATAAGTTCAGTTGGCTATGGAAGCCATTTTGAATTTGGTTGACTCCAAGATTTAATCAGTTGTGGATGGACACTCCATGACTAACTCCAAAAGTTAATCAGTTTTAGACGTTTATCTATTGATTACTTTGTGAAAGTTTCATTCTAATCTGTTCCCTGCTTTAAAGAGTTTGCTAGTGAGATACAGACAAAACATTATCGCTTTGCCTTCACCTTCTATGGTGGTGATAGAAAATGTTAGAATGTCCCTGTCAAAATCCAGACCTAAACCCAAACAAAATGCTATGACAGGGCATTGACCCTCCTGAAGTTCTCAAAATAGAGAGAGATAAAAAGAGGTATAGAAGTCCTTGTAATGTCGGGTCAATTTGACCCGAAGTTTGAAAGCTGGGCATCACCAAACTCTTGCAAATCAGTTTATATTTATGCCCTCGTAATGGAAATTTATTTTTCACTATGACCATACCTATGCCATTTGAATCACTAGAGTCACTTCCCTACAGTCACAGTTTTGAAGCAATGGTTACTTGGGTGGTCCAACTCCTCTACAGGCTTGAAGAAACAATATTTGTGATTTCCAAAAGAAACGTTTATTTCGGATTCATCAGACTTCCTTTGTGAAAAAACCTTTTAGCAACCTTTCACCATAGAGTTGTTGGATATCTGTGACATCACTAAAAGACAGCTGCAGCTTATATTGGGTGCAGAGTTATATGCTGGGAACATGATGGTTCCATGATGTCACGTGAGTGGGGCAGACCAAGTACATGGCCAAATTCATGGGCTGCTACAATAGGTAATAGCAATAGAAGAAAAGCCATGTAAAATTAAATCATGAATCAAGCTACACAGAAAACAGTTTGGAAGGGACGTGCATTTGTATTCAGCCACCTTTACTCTGATACCCTCAACTAAAATTCAGAGCAGCCAATTGCATTCAGTAACCACCTAATTAGGAAATAGTCCATCCATGTTTAATTTAATATCAGTATAAATCCAGCTGTTCTGTGGAGGCCTCAGAGGTTTGTTACAGAACATTCATAATCAAACAGTATCATGAAGACCAAGGGACACATCAAATAAGTCAGGCATAAAGTTGTTGAGAAGTTTAAACAAGTGTTAGGTTACAAAACAATATCCCAAGCCTTGAACAGCTCACATAGTAATGTTCAATCCAAAGAGTACGGCCCAACTGCAAATCTACAAATACATGGCTGTCCACCTAAAATGACAGATTATGTATGGCCAGGCACAGAGAAAAAATAAAAAATAATCCAAGAAGCAGCCGAGAAGCCTGTGGTAACACTGAAGGACTTGCAGAGATCCACAGCACAGATGGGACAATGTGTCCACAGGACATTCTTTTCCTTCCATTACACTGTTATGTGCTACTTTGTGTTGGTCTTTCACATAAAATACTTTGAAGGTTGTGGTTGTTGACAAAAATATGGAGTTCAAAGAGTTCCAAAATTATGAATACTTTTTCAAGTGTGTGGGTGAATGGGTGAAAGAATTTTATTTTATTGTATTTTGCAGAATACGGAGAGGGTGAAAAGGTGCTATATGTGTGGGCCATTTACCAAATCCTGTAAACTGTTTAGCAGTAACCAAGTCTGGAGTTTGCTTTTAATTTTGACGGTCCAGTCACTTTAAAGTCTACGTTAGGTTTCCAACAAAATTAAAATTGGTATACTATTGTATATGCAATGTAGAGTTGGTCATAGCAGGAGTTACATATTTTTGTCTTCCAAATAAGTCTTCTCATAAGATTAAGAGCCAGATATTTGCTAATCATATTTTGGCTAGTAATAATCCTATTTCTAAACATGACAACCAAACACAAAGCCTTGTGAAATAATGCATTGCAAATGTAGGCCACTTTGATCACCTTCAGCAGTGTTAAAATGTGCTATACGGTAAATTTAAAAAGAGCTGCGGGCTCTCTGGGTTCAGCCCATTTAGCCGGCGGTGCCATAATAAACAGGGCCCACTGCTGGAAACGCCCCTGGAAAACATCCATCCAGGCCTCACAAAGGAGTTCCCCCATTCCGGGGCGTGTCACCAACCCCAGGTGACAAAGCGCTACGTCAAGGAGAACACGAGCAGCCCAGAAACGCTCGTTAACCGTCTTCGGACAAGGCAAAAAGGAAATTCCGCCACTTCCCTCGGGGGCGGCCCGCACACTACAGTAACGATGTACCTTGACGTGGAACCGGTTGAAACCCTCCCGAGGGAGACCGGTCAGAAGCAAAACACCTGCTGCTTGGTCCATCCTTTTGGCGGGTTCCTACTGTCACGGTTCCGAGAACGAGGGGAGACCAAAGTGCAGCGGCGTGGCGTTAAAGTCCTTTATTGAACAATTCCAAAAACAGCGTAGCTTGGATAAGCTGCCGGCGCAGCCACAAAAACATGAGCATGGAAAGGGACCGTGACCTCCAAATGAGGAACCCGCCACCAGGTGCGAAGCAAAGGCTCTTAAATAGACAGAGAGAGAGAAACCAAATGAAGAACAGGTGTGAGCAGAAAATCAAAAGACAAAGCCAGAGAGAAAACAAAGACCAGAAACGGAAACCCAAAAGTGCAACCACTGATATAATTCTTGAAATCACGTTTTAGTGTCTGTGATAACTGTGCAGCACAAATTGACTGAAGACATTTAATCATCAGAACTCACCGCCACTGACAAAAGAGATATCAATGTCTGCATTCCCACTTTTCTTGTTGCAAAATTTAATATGAGCAACTTTAGACCAGATTTTCAATGCTACCCTGAAGACTTTGTGAATCTGTGCAGCTGGGAAAGGGAGACGCTCTTCAGTCATCCTGTAAATTGTATATTATTATTTAGTTTATTTGATCTAAAGTGATATAGCATGGTTATTTATTTAAACCACTTATTTAAACAGTACATCAAAAGAGTAAAACATCCTCAAAGTATTTTAAAAGTCTAGCGATTACATTTATCTTTTTGTCAGTTTGCCACTGTAGTCAGTTATCTGACTGACTACTGTTGGGTACAGTACATCCCAAACATTCACGGTTCCCAGTGAATAAACAACTTTTTCAATCATCTTAAAACATCAAAAGTCATTAGCATCTTGTTCAAAACTTTAGTATCTCAAAGATTCATTGGTGACCTAATATACCAGATGCAATAATTTTTGCAGCAGAAAGTAAGTTCTCTGAGTGTTTACCTACTGTATGAACAGTGACAAAGTCCTCAAATGGAAGGCACATGACATTAAATAGTGAAATCCAAGTTGAAGACTAAGTTTTTTCTCTTTTTTTTCCTTTTTTTGCCTCATTTCTTTATTTCCTTGCTGTTTCACTTACTGTTTGGTTAAGTTTAGGAAACAAAACTAATTGTTTAGCCATAGGAAACACAATTATTAGGTTAGATTTAAGAAAAAAAACCCTACTTGGTTAGTTTTGGGACACACAACTCTATTGTAAGGTTTAGAAAACAAATCTGCTTAGTTACGTTTGGTAAAGTTTAGGATCCTAACCAAGTAATTAAGGAAGCCAGGGATGTGGCTTGGTTTAAATTATATGTCATCTCAAAGCTGATTTGGTGTGTGGACACAATTGCACAATTTCCTAATGGTGTGCTTACAGAAAAGTTTTCATCTGACAGCAACTGAACCAAACAAAACAGCTGTGTATATCATTATCAAATGTAAAATTTACCAGAATTACTTTTAGTGGCTTGAGGGACCCCCTGGACTTAGGATAAGTGTAGAGAGTGAGTTTCACCTTACTGTAAGCTGAAACTTCTAACTTACTTCAGGTCTTGACTTTTACTGTAGGTCATTTTAACAACATGATAGTAAACACATTACTTGGTAGTACAAATCAGAATGTTTGCATTATGATGCTTTGATTCTTTACTATGTAGCTGATAGCACTACTGTGTTTTCACTGCACTGCCTCATGATCTGATTACTGACCTGTAGCTGATTATGTGATTTTTCCAGCGAAATGTTTTTCCAAACTGCTCCACATCTGACAGTCCACAGTGAGGCTTTTTCAAAACTGCAAGTCTCTGCATTAAGTTCTCCACTGGGAAGCAAACCAAAGAAGCTCTGCATTTTTTTGACCTTTTCACTGAGACCCGAGTCCAAATCCTTACCAGATTCTACAGCCCTCTTTTGTCTTTCTGACTCAGTCTGGTAGCCATAGAAGAGCTGTAGATATTCCTGCAGAAAACAAGTCATATTAAATAACCTGCCAAAACTAGCAATGTCCTAGTGTCTTTCTCTTAAAGTCAGTCCAGCAGAGAAGAAACACAGAATATAATAAGCACAGTAAACACTGCAAATATTTCTTTTCAAACGTTTAATGACAGTAGTGTGCAGAAACATTGCTGAAGTGTAATTGCACGTGTCAACATCATGGCCTGCAAAGATATTTTTCAACCTCTCATTTACAAGCTTACTGCAGAGTTATGAACACTTGTACCTGAGACTCAGTGACAACTTTCTTTTAGGAAACAACTCTATAGTGAATAAGAACAATCCAGTAAAAGCCTAATAAAGAATAGCCTTTTTAAAGATAATTGTAAATTGTGAATCTTTTACTTCCACTATGTTAAGTCTGTGATGTTTTCTTACACTCAGGTAAGAACAAATCATACACAGTCAGAATAATTTAAAATTGTTAAACAGAAAATAATTTGGCAATTTTACTTCAATGACAATTAGTATTATTAACATTACCTGCCACCAAAAGCTAAGAGGTGATAATTACAATGTCTGTGCGTGTGTTCATTTGTTTGTAGCATTAGTAAAATATCTCAACAACTACTGAACAGATTTTAGTGAAACTTTCAGAAAGTAATCATTGGATGTACATCTACAAGTCATTAACATTTGGAATCAACCCAATTTGAGATGGCCGCCACCACTAATTGACCTTAGCAAACACAACAATAGCTATAAGTCAGATAATTTTACAGATATTGAGTTACACTTGGTGTGTTAGTGACCGGAAGTCATCCTCAACATGTAAGTGGTAACACATTTTGCTAGAACTTGAAATGAGATCACACATAGCATCATTTACCAGGTTTAACTCCCTTATTTCTTAGCACAAGATAATCTTAGTTTCTGTTATGAAAGGCAGTGGGTGATATGCATTCTTCCAAGAATTGCTCAGCCTTTAGTTCCACTTAACTTAATGTTCAAAAATAGTCTCTTTCACTATCAACAAAACTTTGTTCTACAGCAGAATTTTAAATATATTAAACATGTTCATTAATATAACTCTAGTCTTGAAGCTAAATCAAACATCTAGTTGACAGCTGCAATAAATATCATCTTAGATTATGTATATGTAGAGCTACAGATGATATTTATAAATTATGTTTTTCTGACTAAATGATACTTAACAGTATCTCAATGTGTGGTCTCCTTTATATTTTGGCTGCTGTCACTGCAAGATAATGCTGTAGACCAATCACAACTCCCACCTTGCAGCCTTTTTTCAAAAGTAAATCTGACTAAATGTGAAAAATGCTGGTAGTCACACACAGAAAGACTCATACTTATCTTTATCAATCTACCAAATGCTGCTTCAAGCAAACTCTGCACATAGATTAACTGTTTTTATTACACTTTTTAATTACATAGCATTCTAAGCAATGCAAATGTGCATTTTACAACAACAAACCTAAAATTAGTCTGCACAGCATGTTGTCACATTTTTAAAGAAAACAAAGATCAAGGCAAGTTCTCACTAAAAACACCAGATCACCTCTGTTGCATTTTATTTGAAAGAGTTTGACAAAAAAAAGACAATATGAAGATAGTTTAAAAACAAAGCTAATCATTTGCATGAGACACAGAACACTGATTCAACAGTGCAACGCAGAAATCTTGAAATGCTGCTCATTTTTTTAACCGATTAAGGCCTGGTATTGGTCAAAAGAATGCATACCACCCATCGCTTTCCATGCCACTGAACTAAAATTATCATTTGCTAAGAGGAGACAGAATTTTAGCTCTTTTGTCAAACTTTGTGATGTTATGCAGTCTCATGTAGTATTATGAGATCTCACAAGATCTGTTAGTGCTTAGAGAATGTGCTGTGAATGATTATAGTGTTTCTCAAGGTCAATTGGCTGTGGCATCCATCTTGAACTGGATTGACTCCAAAACCTAATCA
Source organism: Kryptolebias marmoratus (assembly GCF_001649575.2). NCBI lineage: Eukaryota > Metazoa > Chordata > Actinopteri > Cyprinodontiformes > Rivulidae > Kryptolebias > Kryptolebias marmoratus. Next base: position 26,837,718 of record NC_051442.1, read on the forward strand.
ATTTTGTATGTTGAATGATCACTTTCTGAGAATTTCTTTGAAAATCATTCACTGATTCATGAGATATTTTGCTAACAGTATTGACTCTAACAATGCCATCTTGATTTGAGTTGGGTCTTAAAGTTAATCTGTTGTATACATACATAAAGTGATTATTTTTCAAAGGTTTCATTAAAATATGTCCAGTGGTTCATGAGACAGCTTGGTAACATTGTAATCATTCCTTGAACTTAACCCAGTTCAAGATGGCTGCAACAGCTATTTTACAGATTTTACAGCTTTTGAGCTACAATTTGCTGTGGTAGTATAATCAACACATACCTTAAGCATGATACCTTGTGTCACACCTTTGCTTAAAACTTTGGCTAAAACTGCTGGACCAATGCTGTTTGTCTGTTAGCAAAATATCTCAGAAACTACTGGACAAATTTGAATAAAACTCTCAAAGTATTCACTGGTTGTACATCTACAATTAATTAAAGTTAGGAGTCAACAGCACAATTCTAGATGGCTGTCACAGCCAACTGACCTTAGAAAAATGGCTAAGATTTAGACAGTTTTACAGACATGGATTTAAAATCCGAGAGTCCTTATCAACACATTCTCTGACTGCTAATAGACCATGCAAAATGTTGCAAAATTGTAAGAGATTGTGCATAGTGTTATTTTAAAGGTTTTCAAGGTCATTTCTCATTATAAGACAAGCATTGGCATGAAAGATGATATGCATTCCTCTAAGGAATGCTCATCTTTCAATTTTAATAAGTTTTTAGGGAACCCCAGAACTTAGTAGAAGCAGCAAATCACTGCAAAGTTCCACTCAGGTTTCATAGTTAGACTGTAAAATGTCTTTAAGATTACCCCAATGAATGAAACAGTATAACCCCAGAACAAAGACACTCTTACTCAGAAGATAAAAGTGAAATTACCTCTGCAAACTTCTGGTCAGCTTCAGACAGTGCAGCTGGAGGCTGAGGAGGCAGGTCAGGGGTGCAGAAGGGTAAAGCCCCCACAGGAATCTGTCCGGCCATCAGAGTCAGAATCATCCACAACATGTTGATGTGGAGCAGGTAGCAGTCCTAGGGTGCTGAGCAGCAAGCACACAGCACTGAATGTAAAGTGCCTGTTAATTACGTGCGAGTGCCCCTGTCTCAACAAGAACAACAAGGTGGCTTCACAAGTTTTTTTGTTTTGTTTTGTTTTTTGTTTTTCTCCTCAAATGAAACAGGGGCCCTGCACAAACAGAGCCTCTTGTAGTCCAAAATGATCCTAAACTATCAGTACTGCTTCTATATATTTTAGCAACATTCCTGACAACCCCTATCTTTTCCAGGGTTCATGGGAATTACAGAGCTGCCTTAACCTGCAGGGAGACAAAAACTAAACAAAGATTAAAGTCAAAATTCAGTTGAAACAGTCTTCAGGGAGTATCTTTATGTCGAATCTACAGATGCAAATGCTGTTTTTGTTAGTTTGTTTGTTTTTTATTACAGTGACAAATTTGACCTTAAGGTACCCTATAAAATTGCTTTTTTTATTAAGGACACCAATGCATAGGTACTAAAGATCCCTTAATGTGCCGAGTCCTCATTCACACAATTGTTTTCCTCTTTATAGCTTATTCTGTACGATTTTTTGCAATCAAACCACTTCTGCATACTTTGTGATATTTTAACTGTTCATTATCGAAATGTTCAGCTCATTCAGGGGATTGTTGCTATGATTTTTGGTTTTTGTGACAGTTATACTTTTCAAAACATTTTACTTCATTTAAAATAAAATTCCCCATAGAAATACAAGTGAGATCTTTTTTTATTCTTTAACATTGTTCTCATAGAAATCTGCTTCAATAAACTTGATCTATTTTTGTCTTCTTATGCTACTTTTAGCTTTTAATTATAATTCTTCTATGTTTAGCTTTTATCTACCATTCTGCTACTTTTAGCTTTCAGCTTGTTTTGCCAATTTCCTCTCCTGTTATGATGATTTTAATTTTAGCATTTGTTTTGCTACTTTTTGCTTTAATTTCACTAATATTAGCAACTGTTTTGCTGTTTTTAGGTTTTAGCTAGTGTTCTGCTGATTTTAGCCTTTGTTCTGCCTGTTAACTAACAACTTAGTTTTAACTTCTTCATTGAATGTCAGCAGTTATTCAGCACTCAGCATTCACACTGCGTTTTTCCAGAAAATGCTGTTTGTCTAGTTTTATTTGTTTTTGTGAATCTTGTTCTTTTCTTTTTTTTTTGTTCTTTGTCTTTTAGCTGCTGTTTCATTACTTTTAGTTACCATATACTTTACCACTACTTTACTACATATATATATATATATAGTTGCACATCTCTTGGCTGGTACAATATGTTTCTTGATAAAATGCCATCAATCCAATTCATTACAGATACATGAGAAGCAAAAACCGATGTGATGCAGTATGATTCCGGTCCTAATTTTGATGCAATTCTGTATGAGTTTTGATTCAGCACAGAGGTTCACTGCAAGAGAATACAACAAATAAAAGAAATGGTCCTATGTCAGTTATTAAAGCTAATTATTTACTGCTCAAAAAAATGGCCGCTCACAAACAGGTCTTATTATAAAATTAGAAATTACTTTAATAAAACCTGACCCACAGTTAATATAAACTATACAAAAAATAGGCTTAGTGCAAAATGAATATAACTACCAGCACAAGATGTGTTTAATACTCCTTTAGTAATTCAGTTGTGAGCATCAAAATGTATTTCCATATTATAAATGACAAAACATAAGTCACTATTTTCTTCCAGAACATTGATGATTCTCATCACTTTGATCACATTTTCAGAGGTTTTGTTGCTTTTTACAGCAGTGCTGCTGCAGTTCTCCTCCTGAACTGTAGGTGTCACTAAACAAAAAAAAAAACAATACAGATAAACAGCAGGAACCTCAGCCAGAGCTATTCTGGGTTATTAGCAATTAAACTCATTACTCAACAGTACTTTTATTACCTCCGCCAAGGAGTTTATGGTTTCAGTAGCGTTGATTTGTTTGTCCGTCCATCTGTTACTTAAAAACTAACAAATTTAAAATTTTAGCGTTGTCACAAAAACAAGTAAATAAATTTTGGTGGTGATCCAGTCAAATGTCAAGGGTACATGTGACCCTTTGCTGTAGGTGCTGTGAATTTTAAAACTGCACAGCTGGACACCTCATGACTCAAAGATGATGCCTATTGATTTCAAGGTCATGGGGTCAAATGGCGAGGTCACAGGGGGCCCCTTTATTACCTTTGCCAAGGAGTTTATGTTTTTGGTTGTTTGTTTGTCTGTCTGTTAGCAAGATTACATAAAAAACAATGAATAAAGATTTGGATAAGATTTTCATGAAATATTAAGTTGTCACAAAAAGACATTAAATTTTGATTGTGATCCGGACCATTTTTATTTTATTAACCCTATGGCCTTTGCCATGGTTTGTGCTCTTAGAGTGCTCCTAGTTTTTCTTTGTTATCTTGAGTAAAACAATTATTTTGATTTTCTTTAAGTGGGGAGTCAGTTTAAGGATTTCATTCTCTGCATTCACAGTACTCTAAACTTATATTTTAGCTTTGAAAGTACTTCATGACTCACAGTTTTGATCCCCCTTTTTATTATAAAATTACTAGAATCATTTTTATTTAAAACTCATTCCTTAATATGTGAACAGTTGTACATATTCTCCTTATGTAATAAAACCACATAAAACTTTAAATACTGTGTTTGTAGTACTCGTGTGTGTGTGTGTGTGTGTGTGTGTAGGTGTGTGTGTGTGTGTGTTTCAGAGGTTCAACTAAGCTGAGATCCTAGATTTCAATGCATAAACCTGAGCTAATGTGAAACAAATTTGAGCTCTTGTTAATTTCTCACAACACATTGTTACAAAATATATAAAATATTATTATTATTTATCTGAAAATGCTGAAGATGTTTATTACATGTGTTGTAACAGTTTATAAAATAGCATTTGCGTGAACTGCTGTAAAAATCTTTTCGACTGGAATTGTTTTGGTCTTAGTCCAACTAGGACTAGCCATTATCTCTGAGATTTAACTTTATTCTTCCAAACTAATTGTAGCAGTATGAATAAACCCTGCTCTGTTACTGAGAACACTTGACCAATTAACTGCCAGCAGGGGTGTTGGGTATAAGGGGAGTCTCTTTCTCCTGCCTCCTCATCCTCTAACCTGGTCACATGGTCACAGTTCAGCCTGAGTGTTGCTTGTTTGGTTGGCAGTGTTCATAAATCAACTAACTTTATAATAACTGCTTGGAGTTTCCTGCTTTTTTCTGGGGTGTGGTAGTAGTTTCACCTCCCCGGGTGATTAAGGCAACAGAGAAGGGAAATTATTGGCAAGCTGGTCCTCCTGCTGCTGCTGGGACTGAAGGCGCTCTCTGATTTGGGTGGAGTAATTCAGATGGTCTGGCTGAGAGCTAAAGGTGGTAGAAGGCCTCTGTTGGGGACTGGTCCTGGGTGCTGTGCAAGTGGCTGGTTTGAGGATTTGTTCATGGCTGAGTGCATGTCCACAAGTGTTTGGGGTGATGTATTTGGTTTTATTTTTTTTTATCATAGTTTAGGAACAACTTCTCCCTGCTTGGACCGCCCTCCCCACTGTAGGCCTCAGTGCTGCACACTTTCCGCTCCCCTTACATGGTGGTTTTTGTCTTAAACGTTTTTAAGCAAATTAGAAATAAAATAAAAATTTTAAATTTGTTTGACAATTATTGCTGACCTTTCCAGAAAACTCCAATAAACACCTCACCTTCACATGTTTTCATTTTTGTTTGTCCAACAAAGTCGTGTGTGTTCACTTCTACCCTGAAACTGCAGTTTTCCAGGTAGACAGTCTCTCGTTATACGAAATATTAGCATACAGCACCTCAAGATTATTCGTTTGCTAACATTTTCAAGTAAAATGGTTATATTACCACTGTTTACTTGTTTCACATCAACTCAACATGTTACTCTTTGTGGATGCGTTGCTGCTTAATAATGTTTTTGCCTGTTTTTTTTTTCAACTCAATTCAATTTATTTAGATAGGTCTAATGTACCACATAATGGCACCATTATGTGGTACATGAGACCTATCAGACCATTAATGTCGGTTAGCAAAGTATTTCATGAACCATTGGACAACTTTTAATTAATCACACAGAAAGTAATCATTGCATGGACATCTATAGCTGACTCACTTTTGAGGTCAATTTTATGGCTGCCACAATCAACTGACCCCAGAAAACACAAAAATGGGTATGACTCAGTCAGCTTTACAAATATAGAGCAATGATTTGGTGTGGTCATAGCTGAGACTATCCCCAACATATATTTTGAGAACTAACAGAATGCAAAAAACATTTGTTTAAAATTTTGGCATTATCTGTTTGAAGCAAATTCTGCCTATTGGCAAAATATTTCAGTAACCACTGGGTAGATTTTATTTAAACTTTTGTTAAATAATGATTGGATGCACATCTATAACTGATTGATTTTCTGAAAGTTTCATCAAAGTCCATCCAGTGGTTGGAGATATTTTTCCAACAAACAAGCAGGGTTCACTGTAAGAGGTATAGCTAAAGTTTTAAACAAAGATCTTGCGCAATTAGTAGCACTTGGAGTATGTGTTGTGAATGACTCTTAGCAATTACCACAGCAAATTTAAGTGCAATATTTGTAAATCTGACTGAATTATAGTCATTTTTTGTTTTTAAAGGTCAGTTTGCTGTGGTGGCCATCTTGCATTGGGTTGATCAGTTGTAGATGCATCAAGCCATTGCTTGCTGAGTTTCATTAAAATTACTAACAGACAGCCACAAAAATTATAAAAAGAAAAAAATCAACAAAAAATGTCAAACACAACAATAAGAATTTCAGATCTGATGACAGGTATGGAATAACAGCATCTCTACATCTTACACAAGTAAAATGTGTAGAAATGCTGAGAATACACCATCTGTCTCAGGTGTGTTCATTCAGCTGATTGAGCCATTTAATATCCAGGGATTCCCTGAATGAGTCACCTCTACTCTGACAAAAGCCTCACCTACATTAATCTGCTGACGTGAACGGGACGCCCACCTCCACCACACCGCTGCTTTATTATTGAAGTCCTTTTTATCAGCGGAAACTACTGAGTCAAAGGAAGCTGTCATCCGGGAAAAAACTGTTTACAGATAATGATCATCTGTCTGCAAGTCTTGGCACTGACTCATAAAATATTCCATGTCCCTGCATGCAAAACTGCAGTCAGTGTTTTCAGTAAAACAATTAAAAGCCTAGCATTACTTAATGAAATGCCTATCACCAGCCACCTCTTGTGCCAGAGATTATAACTAAAATCATTTTATGCTAAGTAATAATGGAGTTATAACTGTATTGGTCAATGTTTGAAAATATGCCAAATGAGAGATCTCATGTGACCTGTTAGGATTTTGACTATGTGTTGTGGTAGACTTTCAGATACTATCACACCAAATTTGAGCTCAATAGCTGTACAATTGGCTGAGGGATAGCTGTTTTATGTTTTGTAAGATCCTTTAGCAATAGCAGTCATCTTGAATTGGGTTGATTGCAAATGTTAATCACTTGTAGATGTTCATCCAATATTTACTTTCTATGAGTTTCATTGAAATCTATTCAGTTGATTATGAAATATGTTGCCAACAGACACACATTACAATCATCAAAAACAAACATTCTCTTATGTTGGAGTCCAACATAAGAAGAAAAAGCTTGTGCAATGAGAAGCACTGTGAATGACTCTCAACTTCAGCCATACAACAATTTAGCACAATATCTGTAAAATAGTTAGAGCCACTTTTGTGTTTTCTAAGGTCAGGTGACTGTGGTGGCCATCTTGAATTGGATTGATTCCACATACATCTCATGATATCACATGAGATTCTGCATGATGTTAGGTTCCATGTTTGACCAAAACAGTTACAACTGCGTCATTTGTCAATGTGAGATTATCTTATTTAAAAACATTGTTGTGAATGCAACTGAAAATGGGGGGAATTCTCCCTCCAGGTCTGGAATGAGTCTCTGCTTCACGTGGAGGAGTTCAAGTATCTGGGAGTCTTATTCACAAGTGATGGTAGGAGCTGGCGATGGATCGATGGTGCCTCATCCGCAGAAATGAGGGTGTTGCTTCGATTGGTCGTGGTAAATAAAAAGTTGAGTTGAAAGGCAAAACTCTCAATTTATTGGTCCATCTACATTCCAACCCTCACTTATGGTCATGAGGTTTGGATCATGACCGAAAGAATGAGATCCCAGCTACAAGCGACTGAAATGAGCTTCCTCTGAAGGGTGGCAGGACTCAGCCTTAGAGAAAAGGTGAGAAGCTCCATCATCTTGGGGGAGCTCAGTGTAGAGCTACTGCTCCTTCACATCGAAATGGGTCAGTTGAGGTTGTTTGGGTATCTGATTAGGATGCCTCCTGGATGCCTTCCTTTGGAGGTTTTTCAGGCATTTCCCACTGGGAGGAGACCTCAGGGCAGACCAGGAACTCGCTGGAGGGAATATGTATCGTCTCTGACCTGGGTATGCCTTGGGATCCCCCAGGAGAAGCTGGAGTGTGTTGCTGGTGAAAGGGATGCCTGGGTTTCTCTCCTGATTCTGTTGCCTCAGAAGGATGTTTGTGTGTTTGTAAAGAACAAAAAAAACCTGGTAATACACTGATAGCTTTTTCACCACAGTGTTTACGTCTGACCCATAAGGAGGAATGTTTTGCAGATTATGGATGCTGTAATTAGTCTTTGTCTAAACTTGCCAGAGGAAACTGACTGTCCAAACAGTTCTTTCAGCATGTCAGAATACTTCCTACATGTTGGGTCTGTTTTAAGTGTCTGTTAAAGGTGTATTATGTTATGTCCAGATTGTTGAGCTTTATTGTATTATCTCCTGTCATCACAAAAGACAAGTGATCATATAAATTTTAAACGATAGTATTGATCCAATTTAAGTTGTGACATTTGTTATTACTCAGTGTATGTGTTGTGAATGACTCTCAGGTACTACCATGTTAAATTTGACTTCAGTATAAGTAAAATATAGGTCTAGTTCTAAAAATGAGTTATAGACATTTTTGTATTGGCTAAGGTCGATTAGCTGTGGCGACCACCCTGACTTGGATTGACTCTGTAATGGGCAAGTTTGTTATAAGGTAACACCTGTTGTTGATAAGTCATCATGACTATGTTGATAAGTCATGACTATGACTATGAGCCCAAATAAGGATAACAGGCAGAAAATGAATGGATCAGTGGATGGATGGACATAAGTATATGTGGTGATTTGGCTTTTTTCTGGGTTTTGTTGATGTTTTATTTTTATTTTAGTTCTTTGGTTTGTGTTTTTGTTTTGTTTCTATTCTGTTATTTGGTTGTATTTGCTTTTGGTTTTGTCTCATGTTTCATTTCACTCTTCCCCAGTCACTTACTTGCCTGTCAGCCACGCTTATCTACGCCTGTCCTGACTCTGTAATCATTCCACCTGTTCCCACTCACCTCGTTATCCTCAGTGTTAAAAACCCGGTCACTCTTCCCATACCTCGCTGGCCCATTGTTTGTTGTTATGTTAGTTTGATGTTTGTTTGTTGTTGCTTTGCGCCATGTTCTGTTTATGTATTTTATTTTGGTTCTTGTCTGGTTGCTGCCACGTCAGCTTTTTGTTTTCGTTTGTTTCTTTAGTTTAATAAATTAGTTTCTTTTCTTTAAAATGAGTCTGCGCACTGGGTTCCTCTCCGTCAGTTCCACGCAACATGACAGTATATACGTATTTTCTAGGTGGAAGCATCAAAAAATCTGAGCTTTTTGCACTATATCTGCATTATTTTGACATTTTATTGTATTAAATAAACTTTAAAAAAAGAGCCAGAGCTTGTTGAACTTGCTGAATCTGTAGTTTTTAGAACTACACTAGTTCTGGTATTCGACCTGTTAACAGCCTAAAGCAAAAAAATTACATTTTTCAAGGGTATTTATATCACAAAAAAACATTGCATTATTGTCTGTGGGCTCACAATGTAATGTAATGCATTGTCACACAGGATCTGACAATGCGTGTCACATTGTGTGTGTGTCACTAATTTTCTTATTCAAACTGAGGCATGTATCACTAACTAGGAAACCTTCAGTCCAATTCAATTTTTTATATAGTGCCAGTCCACAACAAATGTTGTCTTAGAATGCTGTAATTGCCCTATTTTGAGTTTCTGTTTACACGTTTCCATGGCAACACTGAAAATCGGTGTGTGCCTCTTTCTGCCTGTGGTTGTGATGTAAATGTTTCCTTTTGGACTTTATTATTGTGTATGCATGTTTTTATACTTTATAAGGTTATATTTTTGTAGAAAAGAGAAAAACTTATGTTGGAAGTCACATGACTGCGTGGCCCAGATGTCAAAGTTTTTTATTTTGGGACAAGGTGTTTCATATTTTCTTTTAGGGAAAATATGTTTCTGACTCTTGGAATATTATGACGTCCTGGTAATATTTTGAATGTGGGGGTTAAATGTCACACCTTGATCAGAAATAACACCAAGGCTCTTTAAATTAGAACTGGAGGCCAAATTAATGCCATTCAGAGGAAGTGAAAGGATGCAAAGGTTGTTCGCTAAGATGCTCAAGTCCAAAAACCACTACCTCTGTGTTGTCTGAGTTTAGAAGCATAAAATCAAGAGTAATCCAGGTTTTTTGTGTCTAAGACAAACTTGTGATCTAAGTGATTAATTGGATTCATCAGGTTTTATGGTTAAATATAACTGAGTATCATCAGGAGACAGGTCTAGCCTTAGCTCCTGGGGCTCACTCGGGGCAAGCTCAAAATAAAGCCAAGATGCCACCTCCACATGGACCCACCATCTGCAAGGAGGACCGTTGAGGTCAGGTGTAATGCAAGCTAGGAGGCAAGCAAAGGAGAGCCCCTGGCCATATCAATTCCTGGTGCCATAAACTAGCTCTAGGAACATGGAATGTCACCTCACTAGCGGGTAAGGAGCTGGAGCTTGTGTGTGAGGTTGAGCGATACCAACTAGATATATTTGGGCTCACCTCTACACACAGCTTGGGCTCTGGAACCCAACTCCTGGAAAGAGGTTAGACTCTTTCCTACTCTACCCCGCCCCCCAAGAGAGGTTTTGGGGGGCGGGGGGTGGACCCAAAAGCCCCAAGCTTAAAGGCTCAGTGTTGGAGCTCTCCCTGACAAATGAGAGCATTGCCTCTCTGTGGCTTTGAGCTGCAGGATTGAAGGTTCTGACTGTTGTTTGTACTTATGCTCCAAACAACAGTTCAGATTATCTGACCTTCTTGGAGTCTCTGAATGGTGTTCTGGAATGTGTGCTATCTGGAAATTCTATTGTTCTCCTGGGTGACTTCAATGCCCATATGGGCAATGATGGAGTTATCTGGAAAGGGCTGATTGGGAGTAGTGGTCTCCGTGATCTGAATCTTAGTGGTGTTCTGTTATTGGACTTCTGTGCCATGCATGGCTGTCGCTTCAATGGTTGTGGATGCAAAAACTCAGGCATGGGAGGAATTTGGCCATGAGGCCAGAGACGGATTTCTGGTTGGCTTTAAGAAGGTTCTGGGAAACTGTTTGATGACTCAGAAACAGAAAGTGGGCCTTGTCCCAGGCCGAGCTTGGTCTGAGTGAAAAACTGCTGACCTAGATTGGGGATGTTGTTGAGCTGTAGAAGGAGAACTTTGAGGATCTCCTTTATTTGTCCACCATATCCACCTTTGCGGAGGCAGAGTCTGAGCACTTGGGGGAAGACAAGTTCATTACCAAGGCAGAGGTCACTGAAGTAATCAAAAAGCTCCCTGATGGCTCTGGATGTTGTGGGGCTGTCATGGTTGACATGTCTCTTCAATGTCACATGGAGGACCAAGACAATGCCTTTGAAGTGGCAGACTGAGGTGTTGGTTTCCATTCATAAAAAGGGAAACTGGAGTGTGTGTGAGAGGGATTAATCTTCTCAGTCTCCTTGGGAAAAGGTGTTGGAAGGGAGGCTCCGACCTACTATTGAATCTTGGATACAGGAGGAGCAGTGGGGTTTTCATCCTGGTCATGAAACAGTGGACCTGATCTTCACTCTTGTGTTTGACCTTTAATGCACTCCTCACCTTATTGTTTTAGTAAATTATTTTGCTTAAGTGTATGTGTGCATGTGTTTGTGTAACAGTCCGGTTTCAAAATATCTCATGAACCACTGGACTAATTAAAACACACACACAAACACAGAAAGTAATTATTATATGGACCTCTACAACTGATTAACCTTTGGAGTCAACCAAATTCAAGATGGCTGCCACATCCAACTGATATTAGAAATAAAAAACTGGCTATAACTCAATCTATTTTACAAATATTTTGCTAAAATTTGATGTGGTACAAACTACATGTTTTTTCTCAAGGTTTGGCCAAAACAGCTGTCACCTTGTCAACATAATAGGTGTTTGTCCAAACCTCTGTCAAGAAAGGCACAATATGTATTACTTCAAAGAATACTAAGCCGTTAATTTTGAACAACTTATACCAAATTTAACTTTGACTATTACCAGTGCATGCCTAAATCTACCCTTAAGCCCAGTTGCCTGAATGTTTTAGCTCATTTAGCTTTGTGTTTGGTCCCAGTGTGATATACTGGCCCCCCTCGCGCTTTTTATTCACTACTACCTGTGGGTAGTTTTTTTTGGCAAATAAAACACTCAGTGACTAAAGCTGTAAATCAGTAGATTGAGGTTTCAGTTGAAAGGGAGTGACATTTATTGTGAGCAGTATTTGTGTGACTTTTTGGACCTTTGCTCTAATGGAAGATTACAGCAGTGCTTCCTCAAGGATAAGATGTTTTTTTAACAGCTTTTTGCCCACCACAAGATTACAATACATTAAGGTCATATTTTTGTCATTTCCCAAATAGATTAGTCACAAAAATTATTGTAAGTGGAATTGTCAGGTTGGGTGGAGATTGAAGAGAACCCAATGCACAGACTCATCTTAAATCCAGGAATAAGATTTATTAAAAATAAAAACAAAAACAAAAGCTGACAAGGCAGCAAGATTCAACTAGATACAAAACATAAACTATATCTATGAAAAGAGGTAAACATGAGGAAAGCAAGATAACTAGGAAAACACGACAATAAACCAGTGAGTACATGGAGGAAATGACCAGGTTTTAAAAGCAGAGGGTAATTAGGGGAAGTGGGCACAGGTGAGTCATTCCAATTGCGAGCAGGTGGAGATGGGTGTGGCAGGTAAACAAGTGCTGACTGAGGACAAGTGGATAATGACATGAAACAAAGACACAAAGAACAAAGACTGAACAAAACATAAAGACAACTAAATAACAAAATAAAAGAAACAATAAACCCAAAAGAAACTCAAAGAACCCAAACAAAAGTAAGTAAGTCAAAAAAAGTAAGTAAAAATTTATTTGTATAGCACATTTCAGCAGTAAGGCATTCAAAGTGCTTTACATCGTAAAAACATCAATAGAATCATTACAATAATCAAAAAACATCATTACAATCATCAAAAACATTACAATCATAAAAAAATAAATCATAAAAATCATTGAGCAGATACACTTGATAATCATAAGGAGATGGTCAATATGTAATAAGATATTTTGTTTAGAGCAGCTTTTCACCTGAATTTGTTTTTGGACTACTAATCAAAGGCAGCTCTAAACGTGAGTTTTCAGCCTTGATTTAAAAGAACTTAGTGTTTCGGCTGTTTTGCAGTTTTCCGGGAGTTTGTTCCAGATTGATGGTGCATAGAAACTGAAAGCTGCTTCTCCATGGTTGGTTCTGGTTCTGGGGATACAAAGTAGACCAGAACCAGAAGACCTGAGTGTTCCGGAGGGTTGATACGACGATAGTAAGTCTTTAATGTATTGTGGTGCTAGACCGTTCAGTGATTTATAAACTAATAGAAGTATTTTAAAGTCTATTCTCTGCGCTACAGGGAGCCAGTGTAGGGACTTTAAAACCGTGGTGATGTGCTCTATTTTTCTGGTCTTAGTGAGAACATGAGCAGCAGCATTTTGGATCAGCTGCAGCTGTCTGATTGATTTTTTTTGGCAGACCTGTGAAGACACTGTTGCAGTAATCGAGATGACTAAAGATGAACGCGTGCATAATTTTCTCAAGGTCTTGTTGTGACATTAGTCCTTTAATTCTGGAAATGTTCTTCAGGTGGTAGAAAGCTGACTTTGTAGCTGTTTTTATGTGTCCCTTAAGGTTCAGGTCTGAGTCCATTACTACACCAAGGTTTTGGGCCTGATCACTAGTTTTTAGCTGTAATACCTGAAGCTGCGCGCTGACTCATGATCGTTCCTCTTTAGGTCCAAAGATAATAATTTCAGTCTTGTTTCTGTTCAGCTAGAGAAAGTTTTGGCACATCCACACATTGATTTGTTCTAAGCATCTGTTCAGTGCTAGGATAGGTTTAGAGTCACCTGGTGACATTGTAATATAGAGCTGTGTATCATCTGCATAGTTGGTATGGTAACTAATGTTATTACTTGTTATAATCTGGGCTAGTGGGAGTATGTAGATATTAAATAGAAGGGGTCCCAGGATTGAACCTTGGGGTACTCCGCATGTGACTTCTGTTCGCTCTGAAGAGAAGTTGCCTATTGATACAAAGAAGTTCCTGTTGTTTAGGTAGGATTTGAACCAGCTGAGTGCTGTGTCTGAGAGTCCGACCCAGCTCTCCAGTCGCTTTAATAATATATTATGGTCAGCAGTGTCAAATGCTGCGCTAAGGTCCAGTAGAACCAGCACTGTGGTTCTTTCACAGTCTGTATATATGTGGACATCATTGAGCACGGAAGCGGGACTGAAAGATATCAAAGCGGTTGGTCGTTGTTAAGAAGCTATTTAACTGTTGAAATACAGCATTTTCAATAATTTTGCTGATGAATGGAAGGTTAGAGATTGGCCTATAATTCTACAATAGGGATTTATCCAGATTGTTCTTTTTTTTAACAGCTGTTTTTAGAGCCTGCGGGAAAACACCTGATGAGAGAGATGAGTTTACTATTTGAATCAAGTCAGATGCAATGACAGGAAGAACTTTCTTCAAGAAGGTTGTAGGAAGGATATTAAGACAGCAGGAGGATGAGCTTAATTGATTTATAATTTCTTCAAAGCTTTTATGGGTGAGTTGGTGAAATACAGCCATTTTCTCTGCATTTGATATGTTTGGTATCGTGGCATCAGGATTGAGTTTGGTGTGGATGAGCAGATCAACCTTCTAATTTTTGTAATTTTCTCTGTGAAAAAGTTGGCAAACTCATTGCAGGCCCTGGTAGAGTGAAGTTCAGGTGGTAAAATCACAGAAGGGTTTGTCAACCTGTCAACTGTGGCAAACAGAGCACAAGCGTTGTTGATCTTTTTGTTTATGATTTCCGAAAAAAAAATGTCTCCCTTGGATGTTTTAGTGAAGAGTGATAACTTTGCAGCCTTTCTTTGTAGATTTTATAAAAAACATGAAGTCGAGTTTTATGCTATTTATGTTCAGCCCTTCGACAGAGGGTTTTCTCATTTCTTACAAGTGAGGTGTTTATCCGAGGTGATTTCTTTCTGCCAGATATAATTTTCCCTTTAACAGGGGCAACAGAATCTGTTATATCTGAGATTTGGGGAATAAGTTATTTACCAGTTCATCTACTGGTTTACAGCCTGGAAGTGAGGTGCAGGAGTAGATTTGATTAAAAGTTTCAGCTGTGCTGTCTGTGAACAGGCGTTTTGTGATAACATCTGTTTTTCTAAGCGAGTCAACATAGATTGTACTTTCAAAAACAACAGAAAAATAATCTAACAGAGCGACATCAATTACAGAGACCTTAGAGATAATTACACCTTTGCTGATAATCAAATCAAGAGTGTGTCCAAAATTATGTGTTGGCTGTTTAACATGTTGAGTCAAACAAAAGTTCTGAAGTACATCATTCAGCTTTTTTGCCTCTCTGTCTATTGTGTTGTCAACATGGATGTTAAAGTCTTCCATAATTATTAAACAATCATAATCAATGCATATCATAGATAACAACTCGCTAAAGTCATTGAAACAATTTGACACATATTTTGAGGTTTTGTATACAGTTTGTGTCAAAGTTCATTTGTGGCCTTTTACCTCAATTCCTAAATATTCAAAAGAGTCAAAATTTCCCAGGGAAAGCTTTTTACAATTTAATGAATCATGAAAGATTGCAGCAACCCCTCCACCCCTTTTATATTTACAATTTTCACTCAAAAAATTGTAATTAGAGGGTGCTGATTCAATGAGTACAGGTGTTTCATTGTTTCAAAACCCAAATCCTAACAGGAATAAAGGTGAAGGTAAATGTTTGTCTTTATTTTTTTAAATGTAGAAAAAAATCCCAAACCTTAACTTTTTTAAGATAACTTATTAAGTTCCTGGAAAAACAAACAAACAAAACAAAAAAACCCACCAACAACAAAGAATAAGAAGCAGAAATGACACAAATGTGTTTGCTGGTCCTAGATGCGTCATCACCCCCCAGCTGGTCCATGTCCCCTTTGCCGTTTTGTTTTAATAAACTTTTGAAAGTTACATTTCATTTAACTATGTTATTTTGGCTGCCACACTGATTCAGTTTGGCGTGCTCTTTTTTATTTTACCTAAAATATATGTTTTAAATTACACGTTTTTGTGGCGGGCAGCACAGTGGAACAGTGGTTGGAACTGTTGTTTCCTAGCGAGAGGATTGTCTTCTGGCCTTTCTGAGTGGAGTTTACATGTTCTCCCTGTGTAAACTGTCCTTAGATGTGTGACAGTATGAATGGTTGTCTGTCTCATTTGTTTCTATGTGTCCCTGTGATGGACTAAAGACCTGTCCAGGGTGTCCCCTGCCTTTCGCACAGTGACTGCTGAAGATAGGCACCAACTCCCCACGATCCAGAAAGGAGAAGCAGGTAAAGAAAATGGATGGATGCAAGTTTTGGTTGTTTGTTAGCCTGAGTTAACAAACAACTGGACATTGTTAATGTTTGTTAGTTCATGATTCTAATAATTTTTTGATTTTATGGTTAATTTTTATTTCTTAATTTTCTTATTATTATTTTTTTATTCTGCATATCTTAATTTGAACTATTTTGTATATCCTGCTCTTTGTGTCTGTACCTACATGTTTCGTTGTAACACAAGCAGTTTCATATTAAATGAGAACCTGTGAAAATTCAAATGTTGAAAAGTATTACAAATACGAAATAAGAGAATTTGAAACAAATTTATAAAACACTATGAACAAGAACAAGAGCCATGAGTCTTTGTGTTTGACATTGCTATTGTACAAATTCAAGCAGCAATATACTAATAAAACGCACAATAACATTTTATATTCAGGTAACTGTCATAAAAAAGAGTGGGACGTATACAGCCTTTAAAGTGAGATGGGTCAAGGTTTTGCATCAGACTGTGTGCTGATTATTATAAATGAGCTGTCACACTGATACGATCTTAAAAGTATTTAGTTTAACCCTCACAGTATATCAGTAAATTAAAACATGACAAAATTGTAATTTTTATTATGTTGAATTTTGTAAAATGTATTAAATTGGACCTGTTTTTAAAATCTCAGGAATTTTCCCCTTTTTGGTTTTACCCTTCAGTAAGTTCTAGGCAGATCCAGAGTTGTGCTACAATAAATTCTTCACAGCTGTCATACAAATAAAAACAACAACAACATCACAGTGTGTCTCATAAGGTGCTCAACACTCATGAGTCATTACTTTTATTGGACAAACACAGGACATCATTAAAGACTGGCATGGTCAAAGGTCGGCAAAACTGTTGGCAGAATTTGGTGTTGTGGTTCAAACACATACAGTAAATATTACAGTTCTTCACCTTCATACTGTTAACGTAATGACAATGTGTAGAAGTTACACACAAAAAATGAATGAAAGGCCAAAAAATCAGGTACAGACTTTGCATTAAAAGCTGTTAGTATTTGTCCTCCTAGTGCATTTGTGGCTAATGATCAAGGAAACGGCACATGGCGACACACTGGACAAACTGAGAGGTTTATCACAAACATCAAGGCAACTTGGATCACATTGTAGTAATAACAATAAGGCACCCTGTTGGAGAACTGCTCTCTTTTACTGATGAGCAGTGAATTAAAAGCTCAAAGAAACAATTTTTACAAAGAAAAGTGCACAATGTTAATACTTATCGTTCACATATTGTGCTTATGAAAGTTTGGAACACTATGGGCTTATGCTCTCAAAAAACCCAAGTAAATGTATGCATCCTAAAAGATGAGAGTATAATGTGTTGCTTCAGGAGATAATCCAACACAGAGCAGTTTAAGAGGCCACACAAAGAAAAATAGTCAGTCTTCAAATGATCAAAATATTGTGCATAATCCATTTTACCAGTTCCCTTCAAATATTGCCTCAGTTACTAATACATGTCCACCGTTTTACAGCAGCAAAAAAATCAAAACTCTTCAATTCACAACACAAATCTAAAATACATTGATCTAAAATATGATGGAAAGACGAGGCGTTCCACAGCAGGTGTGCCGTGTGCTGGACTTCAATGCACTATGGAAGGATCAGAAATGTCTGTAATGAGGTGGAACATTCTGCCACCCAGTGGTAGTATCACAGATTGTTTTATAAAGGTGTTCCTCTATGAAGTTTCTACTGCTTTGACAATCAAATATGGACTAATAATTAGGTGCTTTAAACAAAATACATCAGTACTGATTGTGTTCATTTAGATTAAGACAATTTAAAATGTTTTTTAAGCACTTGCTCACTAGAATGACAAAGTACACTGGAAAAACTTTGTTAAACTAAGTTTCCAGCTTTCTTCTACTCTTTGATGGACAGTGTCTTGAAATGCCTGCAGATTATGAGGGCGGAATGAATCCAACGTTCTGGTATTTTGATTCAATTTTTGCTTGATTATAGACATTTAAAGTCAATTTTTCCTCAAGCAGGTAACACATGTAGCCATGATGCTAATCCTGAATGCTTCTGTTTATTAAGCCTTTTAGTTACTAGTTTTATTCCCCTAACGGTGTTAAATAAATATATATTTAGAACCACTCTCTGGTTCTACAGCAACTTCAGGCCTCCAGGGCAGAGATTTGCTGGCAGTACAACTTAAACAACTGTAAAATTATTTCCCAAATCCTTAAACTTCAAATGTTTAGTTTGATATGTGTATCTTGGATAAATAAGAGTGTGTTTTCAAAAAGCTACAATTCAGTGTTAAGAATCTTAAAAACATTGCATGTCTGACCTCTCTGTGGTAAAGTAAAACATCTCATGCATTACAGGTTTAAAAAGAAAATGTGACTTCAGAAAGTCAATATTCCAGTTGTGGCATGTCGATATGTGAGACACTTCAAGCAAAAATGTAAAAACAAACTCATGCAAAGGAAATGACTAATAATGACAAATGACTCTAATAACAGCATCACTGCTTCCTTAGAGCTTCCTAAAAAGGGATGGTTTGTTTTTCTGTCTTTGCTTCTGAAGAGTTACTGTCTGTGTCTGTTTAAAATAGACTTAGAAAAAGGAAAACTGACCATGACAATGAGGTACTTGCCAAATAGTGACTTACATATACCATTACACCCTTAGTAGTGAGTTTTAAGGTGTTTCAGTGGACTGCGACTGCTGGAAACTAGTCTGCAAACAGCATTTATGAGGGAGTCTTCAAAATGTCTTGAAACATTTTGGGGGGTTCTGGATTTCTTCTGTTGAGTCTAAAAGACTCAAAGTCTTCTTGGTTGAATTTTGAACATGTTCAAACAATTTGTGCAACCAATTTTCTCTTAATGTAGTCACACAGTCAGAGCAGTCATCTCACCCCTGTATCAAGAGCCCTAGAGCTGTAACAGGACCCTCTGAAGAAAACCTGTCCAGCTCTAAAAAATGTGTCAATGATAAATAAGAATGATAAAAAAAAACTAGTCTAAAACTGCCTATTTTCATTTCATAAGTGTACTTCAGTAAATTAAATCAAAATTGTGGGGGTGACTACATGGATGCCAGATTATGTGGGGAAGCAAAATCAGGGATGTAAAACTCAAAGCACCTATTGTGTCCACATCACAGGCACTGAGGTGATACTCCTATTGACAAAGTATGCCTTCTTAGTACAATGAAAATTACGATGTGATTTAATGTAGAAGACTGGTGTTCAAATCCTGTAAAGTTTATTTATTTATTTTAAACAAACAGTGGCAAGTTGAGGCATTTTTGGTGAGACTAAATGTAAAGATTTAAAAAACTAACTTTTAGGCCATATTTTGAATACTTTTAGTCTAGACTTTTGTTCAACCCCAATTGAATTACCTACAATGAGCTTCAGGTAGATATCAATATAAAATCAGGATAAAAGTATTTATATATCCACTTGGTATACACTTGTGGATAACTTGCTCTACTAAATAGCATGATGTCACTCAATGTTCTATAGTCTAGAACATAGTCTGGCTTTTATTCAATATATATATATATACAGCACAGTTTTAACACCTTAAAAAACTGACTAGCTTTCCTTCTCATCCCCACAGATGAAGGCTATTTGTTTGACTAGTGAGCTGTACTCAACCAACTCAAAGCTGAGGGAGGGGGGTGTAGAACATACTGATTATTTTTAACATTAACCTTTTAGTTTGTAACTGAGAACGTAAAACTAGAAACATGTTGTCATCAATAAGACAACAGCAGGTAGTGCTGTTGTCTTATTGATGGGAGTGACAACATGTTCTAAGTAAAAAAAAAACACAAGTATGCACTTCCACTTTTGAAAATGAGGGAGCAACTGATCCATCTGCACCATTGCCAAGGTAGGTATGATGTGGGTGAATGTTGGCAACAAAATAATGTGCGTGGTCTAGAATACAGTTTTGCAACCTGTGCACAAAACTATAAACTGTGATTTTCAAAAATTGGCCACTCAAAATGCAGCCACACAGCTCGCTGGTCACCGGGTCACAAAGACACAAAATTCAGTGACACCCCAATGGAAAACTTGCCTATTTTTTCTCACTTTTGAGTCACCATCTAGTTTCCAACAATCACACCCAGTGAGATACTACCTTCTCTTGAGATTACCCATAAATTACATTCCTTATACTTAATTTAAATTGTAATATATTTGAATATATGAAGATTTTTGAGATTGAATGATTCACATAACTGAACAATAAAAATATATATTGTGAATTTTAACATATTGCACCTATAGGTTTTTTTTGCAACCTCAATCAATTAAACATCTATAACCCCATTCAATATGCTCCAGTGAATTGGACTACTGTACATCATTTATTCATTGTTTTAAAACAGATTAGCAAATAAAATGCTTATGCCACAATAAAATTAAGAGAAAAACTAGTCTAATAAATTATATTTCATGAAAAAAAAGACTTCAATTTTCTATAACTTGAGTGCTATACCAAACTTAGTCATTTCACATAGTAGAGAACAAAAAGGTTCCTAAAGTGGTGACCTGGTGTTCACCTGCTTATTGTTTGAGTGCTGCCCTGCTACTGCTGCCAGGCACTGTCAGATTCTTGTGCCAACAGAGTCTGAATTTGGCAGTCACCATCTTTTAGCTGGTCTCCATCCTTTAATTTCAGCTCGTCTTCTGTGGTTCAATGTGCAATGTGGGCCAGACTCCACACAGAAACTGATAAAAGAAGTGACATCTAGCAATGGGTTATGGTTGTCTTGTTTTTCACACTCCAAATGTACCATTGGTAACACAAAAAAAGCCAAATAACAATAACAGTTACAATAATGACAAGAAGCCACACATACCCAAACCTTTGGTCTGTACTTGAGGTAGGTTGATCTGATCTGCAAGCTGCAGGGATATGAGTATTTACTTTTGTTGTAAATTAACACACATCATCATAGTGAAACACACTGCAATCTCCTGAGACAATAAGAACGTTACCTGAGAAGTATGTGCAGGTAGGATCCCAGACCTGTGAAGATGTGCCACCAGGCATGGAACTGTGTTACTACTCCAACACCAGGGGGCAGCACTTGTCTACTGGCTCTGAGATTAAAACAAACAAACAAAACCAATGTGTTGAGGACAACAGAATCCAACAAAACATTTTACATAACTTTATCTTACAAATAATAATGGATTATTGGATTAATGGACAATTCTTTAGCCATCATTATTTGCCATGATAACTTTTTTGAGATATTTTTAAATATAAACATGTACAGTGAATATAACTGAGGAAATATTTACACTACATTTAAACTTTACAATGTAATCTAAAAATCTATGCAATGCTGTTACATACACAGTTTGAACAGTTTAATTACATAAATCCAATATTCTTAATCTACTGGGATGAGAACACTACTAGTGGATGAACAAAACAGTTATTCATTATCTCCTATCAGTGCTAATTTTGCTACAATTGATTTATTTTTTTTAACTTATGGCTAAAATAAATTTTCTTATTACTTTGGATCAAATTTATACATATTTTTTAAAAATCTACACAAACTCTTACCTTAATGAATCACAGAAGATGTTATCAATATTCCACAGCAGGAACCCTAACATAAAGATGCCTAGGGAGGTGTAACACAGAGGCCTGAGCCATGGGTACACCCTAAAAGTGAAACATAAATATAAAAACAAAACTACTCAGAATTTTCTGACAATAACAACATGTTTCTCAATAAAGTAACTGTTTCTATTATAATGGTCCTCTTGGAAAACTTACCATGTAACAATGAAAATAGATCGCAACACAAGGCAAGCTACTAGAGCACCATACATGACCTGAGAAGTGTGTGTAGGGGGAGAGGGACACAAAATAAATAGTCAAAAATAAATTATCTACAAGTATTACAACTACATCAAATACAATTGTGAGAAGTTTGCCTTGGTATCCATTTATCCTATGACATAAAGAATAACACACATTCAGGATATATACACCTTAAACCATAAATGTCTTGCTCCAGTAATCTGTTTCTCATCACAATGTACTGGTTTCCCAACAGTTGACATAGACATTGTTAATCCGGGTGACCTCCAAGGTTATCATTTCTATGTCTCTAACGCATTACTCAACTAAGGGTGCTCAGAGGTAGACTGCACCAGGGTTTGTGAACCTCTGATCTTCCATACTCCATACTCCAATAATAACACTCCACCAACCTCTGTTAAGAATCGATTAGTTCCCAATCCTTTCGGGTTGGTTTTTTTAGAGATGGATTTGACCAGGAGACAAACATTTAAAGTACTGACAAAACTTATTAAGAATTACATGATTACCCACCGAGCAGATTTGCAAATCCACAGAGATAGTCATAGTTAACAGAGATGTTAACTATGACAGCATCAGGCTGCGTCCAGCAACGCCTGACTAGTATTCTATTTCTCTGGCATTTATGATGTCCAGACCTCATTGCGAAAGTTCTGATTAACCCAAGGCCTGGTTCGGCCTCGCAATCTCATGACCTCTCCTATTTTCTTATCTTTTAGTGCAGTGGTCCCCAACTTTTTTAGCTCCACGGACCGGTTCATTATCAGACAGTATTTTCACAGACCGGCCTTTAAAGGTGTGGCAGATAAATACAACAACAAAAAAATATGATACGACTGGCATGAAAACGGGGGTATTTTTAAAACATAATAAAAGTAAATCCAGCGTGTCCTCGCAGCTTTGTTAGTTGCATCCTGGTATTGCGTTATCAACATGAATAACAGCCTCTCCTCCCCCGAATGTTCTCTGGTTAAACATGCCCTTTAAAATAAGATACACCACAAATATAAAGTGCACAAAGAATGCAACTCACCATAATGCTGAATCGGTGGGAGCCCTGTGTCTGTTTCTCAGTAACGAGACAGTCCCATCTAGGGCTTCCAGAGACGTTTGTTTTTTACTCATTTTGCTAGCTTGTGGGTTTGTTTTTAGTGGTAACGTATCACATGACCTAGATAAGTGTTCTGACATGCATCAAGAGTGAATCATAGACGGATGGAGTGGAGAGAATCCTGTTATTTTTCAAAATAAATGTTGCTCAGGCTCCGAAAATAAAATACTGTAAGTTAATTATTCTTTCTCTGCGACCCAGTACCAAATGACCCACAGACTGGTACCGGTCCACGGCCTGGAGGTTGGGGACTTCTGCTTTAGTGGATAAGGAAACAGAACTTGTTCTCGTGCATGCTTATCAACTGCACCCTGATAAATAAAGAAGGTCATTACGTGTACACCCATAGCATGATCAGACCCCTGCCATGTATGCCCTTGAATCAAAGAAAACAACATAAGATTCACTACAGAAACTAATAAGATTGTAAAATGATCCAGATCTCTTCACCTCCCATCAAAAAACAGCAAGATAACCTCGTCCATAACCATGTGGCTGGACCAGTATACCGGAACATCTCTGCTGAGTACGGCCAGGAAGTGCCACAGTGGGAGACTCCACCAAGGGTGGTGGAGAATCGCAGGGCTAAGACACTGTGGGACTTCCAGAACCAGACTGACAAACAGGTGATGGCTAACCAACCAGATATTGTGGTGGTCAATAACCTACAGAGGAAGCCAGTGGTGATAGATGTAGCAGTCCCAAATGACATCTAGACAAGCTGGAGAAACATCATGGGCTAAAACAGAAACTAGAGAAGTTGTGGAAAGTCAAGGCCTCAGTGGTACCAGTGGTCATTGGAGCACTCAGTGCTGTGACCCCCAAACTGGAAGAGTGGCTCCAACAGATCCCAGGAACAACCTCAGAGATCTCTGTCCAGAAGAGCGCAGTCCTAGAAACAACTAAGATACTGAGCAGAACCCTCAAGCTCCCAGGACTCTGATAGAGGACCCAAGCTTAAAGTAAATGTCCCCAATTCTGCTGTCTCCTAGAGCTAAGAGGTCACAACCAGTGTCTGCTCTCATTGGACTAGTTGTAAGTTCATTTCGTATGCACACCATGGATATCTGAGTGACTGTTATGGGTATGTTTTTAAATGATTTTAACTACTTTGACATTTTAAAATTATTTTTATTCTTTGTTGTGCTTTAACTGATGGCTATATTCATTTTAAACCTGGCAACTTCATTTTTATGACAATATTTAAACTATTGTTTTATGTCTTTGTATTCCACTGTCAAGCACTTTTGGTTTCTGTGAAGAACATTTCCATAAAAATGATATCCATGTCTGAATGACAGAATGCTGTTGGTTTAACAAGCCTATGAAACCATTATACACAAAACTGAGCGTGCATGCTCTGTTGGCAAGCCCAGTGTTTAAACAAGTTACAGCTGACCTACGGCACACTGAGCCCTAATAGCAAACAGTAAGCCAGATGATCAGGATGAAAAGCGCCACCTTACCTGGTGAAACACTGGCTCTTTCCACTGTAAATATACCTGTTCAACAGAAATACAGAAACTAGTCAAGTAGATATGTTGGCTGTAATACATTTTGCATAAAATAATATAAAATTATAATTTTGAAAGTAAGTATGTACTCACCAAAGTAACTGAGACACTGAAGACTAATAATAATGCAATAGGAAATAAATTGACACTGTTTTCTTGCTTGAAGCATTCATATCTAAACAGAAGAAATATGTTGTCATCTTTTTTGTTCAGCTAAAAGAATATTAAAGTGTGACAAGATAAGCTTAAAGTGAAAGTTACACATAAGACCATTAAAAGGTTATACAATCCACTTTCAGGGAATAAATCAAATTGATTCATTTTACAGCTTCAGCCACATTGGTTTTGTTCCCACAGATCAACAGTTTCACGTGCTACAACAGCAAATAAAATTCACAAGCCTGAATAACTTACAGACAGTAGACAAAGACACACGTGCTGTAAATCATTGGCAACTCGTCGAGTAACTGCAAAAAACAGCACAGAGAAAATGTGACTGAATAGGATTGCACAGTTTCAGAATGATTACGCATTTCGTTAAGTACGAAATTCTTATCTTAGAGTGTCTCACAGTGTACAAGTATGTATGTATAAACCTTGCTAGTGCTGGATTCAATCCCCTGTTGTCCTCAGAACTGCCTTAATTCTTCATGTTATAGATTCAACAAGTTGTTGGAAACATTCCTCTGATATTCTGGTTCACATTGACATGTTAACATCATGTAGTTACTGCAGATTTGTCAGTTGCATATGCATGATGTGAGTCTCTTGTTCCATTACATCCAAAAGGTGATCGACTGGAGCAGAAAATGTTTTTTTTTCAATCTCTTAATGTCCTGTTTTGGTGAGCCTGTGTTAACTGATGCCAAAGTTTCCTGCCCTTAGCTGACAGGAGTGGCACCTGATGTGGTCTTCTGCTGCTGTAGTCCATCTGCTTCAAGGTTGGACGTGTTTTGTGCTCAGACATGGTATTCTACAGATTGTGTGGAACGAATGGGTATTTGAGCTTCTGTTGTCTTTTTGCCATCTTGGACCAGTCTGCCTATTCTTCTAGGACCTCTGAAATCTAGAAGGCTTTATGTCCAAAATGAGTTGCTGCCATGTGATTGGCTGATTAGCTATTTGTGTTAACAACCAATTGATTGTATACACACACACATGCAGAAATATACCACACACACTCATATATATATAAATACAGTATATAAAGTCATAGACATGTAGCTCACCTGCATCTCATATAACAATGTCATATGGAAGCACCAGGAACCAACACCTACAGCTGGGTGCCAGGCAGGCAGACCAAAAAGAAAAAAACTAAAAGTTAGAATTTCATATATATGTAATGTAACTGATTAACTAAACATGCTGAAGAAGGTGTTGTCAACAATCGAGATGTGCCTATGTTTGATTCAGTACTGAAAATCACACTCACCTAAAAGTCCAAGGAATGAGCAGATGTAGCGAAACTCCAGGCCGTCACGAAACGTTTGGAAGGCCCCATAAATAGGAGGAAGGATCATAATGAGGTTGCTGACGGTGTTCCCTGTTCAAACAGAAAATAAAGGACATTAAAGATGGCTTTGTGTCTGGGAATGAGTTAGGCAGATGTAACTATGTTGTCTGACAGGCAGACAGTTTATAGTCTGGCTGCTTCTTCAGAGGCCTCTGGGAAAGAGAATGATATGGGCTTTACCAGGTATAGGTACAGGTATAATCTTGATAAAAATGTTAAAAAACAAAAACAACTGGACTTCTATTCTGTAGCTGAAGACGTTTCGCTTTTCATCCGAGGAGCTTTCTCAATTCAGAAATAGAGAGTGTGGAGTTGAGCTTTTAAAGCTGAGATGTGATGTAAACTGGATAGCTTGCAAATTTTTACCATGGCCTGGATGACTGAGAATCTACACCTGCATATAATCTTGATAGGTTTTCTAGGTCATAACAACTATAAAGTTGTTGCTATTCATTCACTGGAAGACAAATAATTGTGATTAACTCCCCTGTCTTTTTATTTTCTTTCAGTTGCATTATTTTGACCTTGAAAAATCAGGGGCATAACACAGTCCACAACTCTTTGTATTTTAGCCAGTTATTTGCAAAATAATTAGGAAAATGAAGGCCTAGTATTCCTTGAGAGAATGCTTGTCGCCCGCCACCTTTCATGGTAGAGTTTTAGGCTAAGATGATCTCATGGTGAGAAGAGATGAAGTTATAGCTATTTTGGTTAAACCTTTGATATTTACTATCTCGTGTGAAACTGAGTCATGAAATGTGTTAATGCCCACGGTATGTGTTAGGAATGACTCTCAGCTACTACCAGAATATATTTTAGTTTAATGTCTGGAAAATAGACTAAGTTATACCATATTTTCCGGATTATAAGGCGCACCTAAAAGCCTTCAATTTTCTCAAAAAATGACAGTGCGCCTTATAATCTGGAGAGCCTTATATATGTAAGAAATTGTAATGTTTTAGTATGACTTTGATAAACTACAAAGCTGCACCGCTTGCAACATTAAAGACTCAGTTATAGTCCTGCTTCGTAGAGTCGCACAGGGATCCATGCATGGCGCGCAGACCTGAGCGAGCGTTGTAAGCATTTATACTTGACGCTTATGTCGGTGCAGTATTCTTCAGGGAGTTTTGAACCGTTTGATCATCTTTGTGATCTCTCATAGAGGTATCATATAAATGCTGATACAGGCGAACCAGCTCCGCTAGAGCAATAAAATCATCCATTTTGAATGAAACACGGAGCACACGGTCGGCACAAAGTTACAAAAATGACGATGTGCCTTATAGTTCGGTGCGCTTTATATATGACAAAAATTTGAAAATTGACCATTCATTGACAGTGCGTCTTATAATCCAGTGTTCCCTAAAGTGTGGAAAATAGGGTAGTCATTTTTGTGTTGGCAAAGCTTAATTAGCCGTTAGCAGCCATCTTGAATTGGTCTGACTCCAAAAATTAATCAGTTATAGATATACATCCAATGATTATTTTCTGAAAGTTTAATTAAATCTCCCTCTGATTATGTAATATTTTGCCTACATGGAATGATGATTACAACTAAAGTTTTAAGTAAAAATGTTATTGTTTAAATGAACACCATTGGTTGTACAGTATGTTATAAATATCAGTCACAAGATAGTCCAGCTGATATTCTGATTTTTGTTTGTGTTTGTTTTACTCCAAAGTAAAACATAGTTTTACTAAATGAATCTCATGTTGTACATAAACCCTATGATTAAGAAAATAAACTCATCACAAAAATAGGTGATGCTTAGAAAATGGCCCAAAACCTATCACAAAAATCTGTAAATTTGAGAGTGGAAAAGTTCTGAGTTTTGAACCACGAACTGTCTAAGAACTGTGTTTCTCAAGAGACTAACAGAAAGACAGAAATCAGTAAAAATATATTTATATTTGACCTTGACACCACCCACAGGTACACTAAACAAATCTACTGTCCTCCTCGGGCCTGAAGTACAAAGCAGCTTCAACATACAAGGACACCAGTTTTGTTATCTGGCTGCAATAAGCTCCTATTCAGCTGATTCATGACAGTACCTCCTGCTTTCTCAATTCAACCACAAAGAGTGTTTCCATTACCACAGAAAATGGCTAGTTTTGTGAAAGCTGATTCAACATTTGACATGTAACTACTTCTGTATACTTTGTACTATTTTAACCATTCAAATGCCAAAATTGGATAGTATACTTCTTTAAGTTAATAATTTGTACCTTTTAGTTTTAAGGTCATGTTTTGCTCCATTTATCTTTTTGCTAGTGTTTTGGTAGTTTTAGATTTTTACTAGGGTTTTGGTAATTTTAGCTCTTAACTAAAGTTCTGCTAATTAGTTTTTATACATATACGTTATGGTGTCATCAGTCTGTCCATGGACAATGTTTTTGTCTGAGCTCTAAACTGATAATCCTCAAACAAAGAAAGGTCAAACTGCACAGCTGTACACCTCATGGGTCAAGATTCTACTGATTTCAAGTTCACAGGGTCAAAGGTAAACATCACAGATGATTTAGTTGTTTCATGACTTTTTATAACATCAGTTTGTGCTTCTGTTGTTCAGTGGTGTGTAAGTAAAGACTGATATTAACTGTTCATTCTGAATTGTATGACATTTTGTATGAACAGACTGAACATCCACTGACATTAATGTCATGAACCTGGTTACAAAGCTGAACTCCACAGCACACCGGACACTTTATAGCTTTAACCCCACCCCACCCTCAAAAAAAAACACAGTCTAAAAAATTGTCTATCATGACTTACATTTGTAATCACCTGCTGAGAAAGGCAAAGGTGGACAATCATGTTTTTATCTATGTCATGTTCATGTGTCTGTTAGCAAAATATGTCAGGAACCACTGGACAGATTTTAATGAAACTTTCAGAAAGTAATCATGAAATGGACATCTATAACTTTTCAAGACAATCTAAATCAAGATGGCTGCCACAGCACAGACTTTAAAAAAATACAAAAACATTTTTAACTTCTTCAATTTTACATTAACTGACCCCCACATATGATGTAGCTAAGATTGAGCCCCAACACAAGCTAAGGCACTAACAGATTTCACAAGATCTTTGTTCAAAAATTTGCCATTAACTGTTTGCAGTCAACTCTGTTTGTTTGTTAGCAAAATATCTTATGAACCACTGAATGGACTGTGATGAAACTTTAAGGGAATAACTACTGGGTGTACGTCTACAACTGAAACACTTCTGGAGCCAACTCATATCAAAATGGCTGCCACAGCCCACTGACCTAGAAAACACAAAAATGACTATAATTCAGTCAACTGAGCTAAAATGTGATGTAGTAGTGTGGTAATGTGACCTTTTTGAGTTAATGTGATGTTTGCTGTGGTGTTTTCAAGTTATTTACTTTGGTGGTTTGAAGTTGTTTGCTTTTTTATTAGTTTATTTTGGATTATTTTCGTTTGGGTTGCTGTGTTGCATGTTTTGCTGATTTTGTTTTGTTTTTGAGGTGCCATTACCACCCACAGCCGGAAACGCCCACTTTGACGGCACAGGTGTTCTTCATTAGCCAAGTAACGTGCAGACTGAGAAATCTGAGATAAAAGGGTAGCTGGACAGTTGAAGCAGAGAGAGAAAAGAGGGGTGCCAGATAGACCAAGGACGCAGGGGCAGCGGAACTGAAGGACTGGACGATGCCGCAGAGGTTTGAACGGCCGTTGAGGATCGGACGATTGGCTGCTGTGGAGAACGGGGGACTGGATCGTCGCCAAGATTTTCTACTGGTGAAGATCTCCCTGTTGGTTGCCACGCAGGATCGGTCAGCTGGAGACGAGAAGGCACGACGCGTCGGAGGGAGGATACGCCCTCCCCTCGTCTAGCTAAGACCGACTTATTTGTTGACTCTGCCGCCTAGTACTCCACTGCATTTTATCTTTTTAACACCTGTCTTTTAAATACTGTAATGTAATGGAACTATTTTATGTGTAAGGTCACATTGGAGTAGAACAAGGAAGTGACGTATACAGTAGAGACGCTAGAGCCGACAACACTCTGTTCAGCAACCTGAGAATGTGCCAGTGTTATGTTCAACATTAAAGACGTTCAAACGCAATACCGGTGACATCCTTGACTCGGCATAACACTACATGGTGTCAGAAGAAGCCTTTGATTTTTCACGGCCGGAGCAGTGGCCTGAATGGCGGCAGCGATTTCAGCGCTACCGGGTAGCCACAAAGCTAAGCCTAGAAGACGGCGAGGTCCAGGTCTGTACGTTGCTTTATTCTCTCGGGAAGGAAGCGGAACAAGTGTTCAAGACGTTTACATTCGAAGAAGGGGAAGACGAAACGGAGTATGAGATAGTTTTAAACAAACTAGACAACTACTTTGTCCCCAAAGTAAACACAATACATGAAAGAGCTCGTTTTCATCAGCGCGCTCAGAGGCCGGGGGAGACCGCGGAGGAATACATAAGAACTCTCCATGAGTTAGCAGACACCTGTGATTTTGACCGCGTTAAAGAAGAAAATATCCGAGACAGATTGGTCATAGGAATACTTGACAAAGAGATGTCTGAGAAGCTGCAAATGATGCCTGACTTAACCCTCAGTAAAGCGGTGGAGCTCGTGAGACAGTCAGAGCAAGTGAAACAGCACGTAAGCGAGCAAGGAGCTAATGCTAGTGCTAACCTGAGTGAAGTGGCTTACAAGCGCCAACAACACCGAGAGAGGCTGACACACAGCGAAAGCCATACAAACAAAGTACAGAACACAGGAGGAGTCAAACCAAAACACTATCAAAATGCTAATAAAGGTCGCAAGTGCACATGATGTGGTCGAGTACATGAAAAAAATGATAAATGTCCAGCTAGGAACGCCGAGTGCAGAAGCTGTAAAAAGTTGGGTCATTTTGCGGTCGTTTGTCGCTCCCGTGTGGTCAGTGAAGTTACTGCACCTAAAAGGAATATTGAAAGAAATGCGACATACTTTCTGGGAGGAGTCACAGACGTGGAAGATTCTTCAAAAGCTTGGACTGTTAAGCTGCCAATACAGGGTTCTCACATTGTCTTCAAAATTGACTCAGGGGCTGATACAACTGTTATACCATCAGAGACATTTGAAAAGCTTGCCTTTAAGCCAAAACTAAGAAAACCAACAAACAAACTAGACAGCCCTGGAGGCAAACTGAATTGTACGGGTTACTTTATAGCCACCACAATGAGGAAAGGCAAAACATTCAGATTTAAAGTCAATGTTATTGAAGGACCCCAATGCAGCTACCTCCTGAGTCACAATGTTGCAGTTGCCATGGGCCTGATAAAACGCATGGAGGAAATAAGAGCTCCAGCACAAATCAGTGAATCCTGTCCTGATGAAATAGGAAGGCTGAAAATCAAACCTGTTAAGATCACTCTAAGAGAGGGCGCAGCTCTCTATAGTGTGACAACAGCAAGGAGAGTGTTAGTTCCAATGTTACCAAAAGTGGAGAAAGAACTGAATCGTATGGTAAACTGTAGAGTGATTCAACCAATCTCAGACCCAACAGAGTGGTGTGCTCCAATGGTGCCCGTGCCAAAGAAAAACAAAGAACAAATTAGAATCTGCGTCGATCTGAAAGAGCTAAATAAAGCAGTCAAAAGGGAAAAGTATGTCCTACCAACGGTGGATGACATCTTGCCTGAACTGGCAGGCGCCAAAGTGTTTTCACTGTTAGATGCTGCAAGCGGATTTTGGCAAATACCACTTGATCCAGAGAGCGCCAAATTAACAACCTTTATAACCCCATTTGGTAGATACTACTTCAACAGGCTACCATTTGGTATTACCAGTGCCCCGGAAATCTTTCAGCGTGAGATGACAAAACTCTTGGAAGGACAGGAAGGAGTAGCAACCTACATGGATGACATACTCATTTACGCAGACACTCCAGAGCAACATGAAGCAAGACTAAAAAAAACAATGGACACACTT
>NC_051442.1:26869731-26877836 GCF_001649575.2 Kryptolebias marmoratus
AAAAGTGGCGTGTGAGCGTGTGCGCTTCACAAAATGCGTGTGTCTCACGGCCAATGCGTGAAAAAAATTCAAAGTGTTAACTTCACATGGAGCCTAATCTTTAGTTTGAACCACAAAAGGCTGAAGAATAGCATCTAATTTAATTTGGGTACGTCTTTTCCAGGCTTCTTGAGCTTTTTGAGGTGGAGTGGTAAGGGGTTAACGTGCCTCTCATAAACCTTTCTGTTTCTGCCTTCCCCTATTGCCATGATGTTAGAAAAAAAAGACCTAGCACTCCTTGAAGAACCCACGTCACTTTCTGCTTTTCATGCTGGAGTTTTAGACTAAGCTCACTACTAACACCAAATTTTAACTCAACATTTTTAAACTTCACTGAGTTATAGCCATTTTTGTGTCAGATAAGGCAGATTAGCTGTGGCAGTCATCTTGAACTGGGTTGACTCCAAAAGTTAATCAGCTGTAGAAGTTCATCCAACAATAACTTTCTTATAGTTTCATTGCAATTCATCCAGTGGTTTAAGAGATATTTTGCTAACTGACAAACAGTGTTGACACCAACAGGTAAGGTTAAAGCGAAGATGTTGTGCAATGTGTTGCTCTTGAAGAATGTGTTGAGATGGTCCTCAGCTGCTACCGGACCAAATTTGAGATCAATATTTGTAAAATTAACTAACTTATAGCCATTTTTGTGTTTCCAATCACTTTATGTGGCAGCCATCTTGAAGTGGGTTGACTCTAAAAGTTAGTCAATTGTAGATGTACTCCTAATGTTCCATTCAAGTTTGTCCAGTGGTTCATGAGATATTTTGCTAATGATACAAACAAATGGACACAGGCAGACAAACATGGACAAACACATCAGTTGTAGATGCACACACTCACAAGTCAGCGTTGCTTTGCGTCAGGCACAAAGCACAATGCCAGCTTTTGTAACCTGAATACGAGTTTAAACGCCAAACAACTCATCTGCAGCTGGAAACAACACAGAGGTCAGAATGTGTCGTTTGTGCAAACAAAAGCTCCAACTGTCGCTAACCAACAGAAGCTGTGCTCAGGTGAGGGCAAGAGTTTAGAACGTCAGCAAAATGAAGATATACAGCAGGAATTTTTTTTTTTTGCATATCACTATAAAAGTAGCTGAAAATGCAGTTTGAACTTTAAGATCCTGGAAATTGTTTTTCTTTGAACTGACCACTGATAACAGCAAACATACACACTTATATTTATAAACCTGACAGTCCAATCTGCACACAAATGCAAAATAAAAGCCTAGAATTCCTTCAAGGAATGCATATCACCCACTGCCTCTTATGCCAAAGTTTCAGAGTTTAGACATCCCATGTGAAGAAATCACGTAGTTGTAGCTGTTTCAGTCAAATTCAGTTGGAGATGAACATCCAGTGAGATATTTTACTGACAAACAGGGTTGACTCCTACAGTTAGGGTTTTAAGCAAGGATGTTGCACAATGTGTTGCTTTCAAAGTGTGTGTTCAGAACCTCACTCAGCTACTACCACAATAAATTTTAGCTCAATATCTGAAAAATGGACTGAAGCTGTAGCCATTTTTGTATTGCTTTGCTGTGGCGGACATATTGACTAAGCTCAACTACAGTAGGTAGTCATTTGTAGATGTCAACACAATCATTACTTTTTTAGGTTCGTTAAAATCCACTCACTGTTTCACAGTACAGACAGACAAACACACCCACATACACAGGCAAAAACATTGTTGCTCCGCCTTTGCCAGTGGGCGATAATAATGTATTAGTTAGTCAAATTTCTTCCATCACCATAAGCTCCAGTCCATCATGGCCCACGCCATTTCAGGGACACAGATTCCAGCATCTACTATCAGCCTGTTGATGCAAGATATTGCTGGTCCACCAAAGACTATTGTATATGAATTCTACATTTGAAGTTTTTCCTGGAAATGAAAATTTAAAACTTTTTTTTTAATATACATAGTTATTACATGCATTCTCAACAGGACTGATGTCTCAATCAAAGGCCTGGCATTCCAAGAAGGAATGCATATCAGCGGCCATCTTTCATGCCAGTTTTAGATTAAGATCACCTTATGAAGAGAAATGACAGTGTTGTAGTCATTATGGTCAAACTTTGTAAATGACGTTATGCCCAATCGTATGCTATATTGTGAGGTCTATGCTTGAAGTGTGTGTTGAGGATGACTCTCAGCTACTACCACACCAGGTTTGAGCTCAAAATCTATAAAAATGACTAAGTTATATTCATTTTTGTGTTGATTAAGGTCGATCAGATGAGGCAGACATCTTGATTAGGGCTGACTCCAATAGGTAATCAGGTGCAGAAGTAGATCCAATCAATACTTTCTTTGAGTTTCACAAAATGGTTCATACGATATTTTGCAAACAGGCAGGCAGAGATGACTGTAATAAGTCATGGTTTAAAAGACAAGTTTTAAAAACAAATCTACCCTGAAAAGTTAGCGCTCACACTGTGTGTTGAGGATGACTCTCAGCTACTACCACACAAAGTGTGAACGTCCTTATAGCCATTTTTGTGTTTGCTAAGGTCGCTTGGCTTTTGCGGCCATCTTGAATGGGGTGAAAGTTAATTCGTGGTAGATGCACATCCAGTGATTACTTTCACTTTCATTTAAATCTGTCCACTAGTTCATAGTTTTGCTAACAGCCAAGCACAGACAGACTCAGACACGGGCAAAAACAACATCCGCTTAATGCTAATGAAACTATATCGTTGTGATGTTTGCTCAGTCACGTTTGGCTAAATGTTCCTGAAGTCTGTCTGTAAAAGTGCAGCTTATGTCATATCATTGCATCGTACCGCTAACAGCAGCTGTTTAAACGCTCTGACAATCTAAGATAATGGTGGAGAAACCAGTTTTCTTTTTATTGTTTAACAAAAGCAACGAGTCGCGGATGGCATTGGGGTAAAGTTCCGACTGGCGTCTCACAGACTGATAAGGAAGCAGCTTGTTTATTAAAAAAGATAGAAGCT
Source organism: Kryptolebias marmoratus (assembly GCF_001649575.2). Taxonomy (NCBI): domain Eukaryota; kingdom Metazoa; phylum Chordata; class Actinopteri; order Cyprinodontiformes; family Rivulidae; genus Kryptolebias; species Kryptolebias marmoratus. Next base: position 26,872,734 of record NC_051442.1, read on the forward strand.
AACTAAGCAGTAATATTTGTATTATTTGCTTCTGATAGCGTTTACCGACAGCTCGACAGTATTCCTAAACAGCCTTTTGTTTCCCCCATTATCTTATGGTTTAACTCTAGTAGGTCAGGTGCCGTTTAAGCTAACATATAGCATATAAACAAAGTCAAGTTAACTCAGCCATATAAATCAGCTACTTATTGTTTAAACACAAAGAATCGTACGTACCACAACCTAATGTTTACGTTATTTTAGGGGCGAATGTACATTAAGGCTGCCATCCGAAAGTCACGTTTAATGACCTCTGGAATTCGCAGTTTCACGGTAAATGATGCAGAAACGTTTCACTCACAAAATTCTGCGACGTAAAAGGAGACGACATAATTCTCCTCACACCAGTCCAGCGTTGAGGTCGGCCGCCCCCAGTACCCTTGTCTGTCTATCAAGGGAGCCATGATGTGAAGAGGAGGAAGCGGCGAGCACTAACGGATTTGTAGTCCCATCACACCAGGAGCGCCGCACGAGCCCTCCTCCTCGCGCCGATGGAGGGTCAGACAAAACAGATTCAGTTGAACTGCCCTTACCCTTGGCTTTCTACGGAAGCCCATTGCCGACATTTTTATATTAAAAAATCCAAGTCTGCATCTCATATTTGTCTTAGCATCTCATAATTGTGACTTAACGTCTTATTACTAGGCGATATCTCAAAATTATGATTCAGCATCTTATAATCATTAGACATACTATCAAAACCATGCTATATCTCATATTTATGACATAACATCTCAAAATTTTGACTTAGCATGTGATAATTAAGAAATATTATTTAATATATGAATTATTATTTTGTGAAATATTGTTCCATATATGAAATATGTTAGGTCCTATTTTTTAAATATTTGATAACTATGACATGCTTGGTCATAAATGTATAAACATCTAATAAACAAAAAATGCTAAATCATAATTTTGAGATAGTATTTTTTAATAATAAGATACTAAATAATTTTGATTAAAAAGTATCTTAAATACATTGTTGTGATGAGTGATCTAACCACTTGGCTAAATTGCTTGTTAAGTTATCATGTGTGAGGAGACGGTGCAGGGTGAGCTGAGGAGCACCGGGCAGTTAATAGTTTATGGTGTAAAGATTCATAGAGTTGTTGGGAGTTGTGTGCATGCAAGCTACCACTAAATTATTTAGTTTACTCTTTCCCTCTCCATAGTTTGGATGCTTTGTTTGTGAATTTGTTAGAGCTATCACTACATGTGTTGAAGTTCATAATGTTGCAGTTAGATTGCCTTTGATTGACACCTCATGTACATTACTGGACAGAAATGTTAGTTTGAACATAAAGTGTGATTTAGGAGTTCTAATGCTTATTTTACTTGTCATTTGTTTCTTCTGTGTCAATATTAAAAATTGACTTAGCAATTATTGTTAAGGTTGTAGCTTAAAGTACTGCAAAGCAACCAAATTAGTGCTAAACTTTAATTTTGTTGTTACAGATTTGTTATTTCTTAATTGGGAATCTTACTTTCTACAAATTAGAAGTTAGTTAGATATTGTATTTCAGTTTATTGTTTAATGGTGAAGCTTGTAATGGTCTTGGGATTAGTTTTTCACATTGTGTATTTGTTTTGTTTCAGAACCACACACACAACCATGAACCAATAGACATGTATTCTAACTGTTATGGAAAATAAAGAAGAAAGAAAACTGCAAGGACATCTTTACTGTGTATCTTAATCGATCCCCCCTGGTGGTCACAACTTAAAACCAGTGAATTAATCTAGCTATATTACATATATGCTCAGTTGTAATTTTGAGATTGCATCTTTTAATAGTAAAATACTAATTGTAATTTTAATAATTATTTTATAAATATGATTTGCTAAGGCATAATTTTAAGATAGTATTTCATAATAATAAGATGATCTTGTTATCACTGTCTTTTGCTTTTCCGGGTCTGGGTCGCAAGGGCAGCATCCTTAACAAGGAAGCTCAGACTGTCCTATCCCTAGCTATCCGCACCAGCTCCTTTGGAGGGACCCTAAGGCGTTCCCAGGCCAGCTGAGAGATGTAATCCCTCCAGCATGTCTTGGGTCGGCTCCAGGCCTCCTCCCAAAAGGACATGCCTGAAAATCCTCCATAGGGAAGTGTCCAGGTGGCATCCTAACCAGATCTCCAACCACCTAACCCTATCTCTAAGGCTGAGCCCAACCACCCTGTGGAGGAAATGGGGGTTGGAATGTAAATTGACCAGTAAATCAAGAGCTTTGCTTTTCATCTTAGCTCCCTTTTCACGACAACTAATTGGTTGATTCCCAGCATCAATGTGGACACTGCTCAATTTCCCACTCCCTCCTTCCCTCACTTATAAACAAGACCCCAAGGTACTTTGATTCTCCCCTGACCTGTAGTGGGTAGTCCACCCTTTTCTGTCTGAGAACCATGGCCTCAGCTTTAGAGTTGTTTCATTTCACTTCTATAAAGCGTCTTCTGAATGATTCTTTGTCTCACCCTTCACCTATGCCATTTGAGACCTTATCAGGGGCCAGATGCATTGGACAACATAGCTTCTAGGATTATTAGGGCACTCAAACATCTCCACCACAATAAGGGGAATCATAATATACTAAGTCATAATTTTAGTAAGCTCCCCGCGACCTAAAAGTGGAGAAGCGGGTAAAGAAAATGGATGGATGGATGAATATCGATAAATATGATATGCTAATTCGCAATTCTGAGATAGACTTCTAATAATGAGATGCTAAGCTATAATTTCAGCAAAAATCAGTTTCCATAGTCAACTTTTTAAATAGGGGCAGATATTATAAGATTTTTTTCTTCTTCTGCTACCTTTCATTTTTTTTGTTTGATTTGCATTTTTTTTGTATGTGAATGTTTTGTTTCTTAAAATGAAAATGAATAAACTGAATAAAAAAAAAAAACTTTCATAAAAACTATAAAACACCAACAACCACTAGCTTGGCAATAAATTCAATATTATGAAATGATGGGATTTTTGACAATAATGGAAAAAATCATAATTGCAGTAGTTATATGTTCTTGTTCACATACAAAGCCACACACAGTCAGACAAACAGAAATACTGAAAAACAAAATCATTATTTTTTTTTTCTTCCAGTTTGGATAATACAAAGCCAAAAATAAGCCAGTTTCACTTTAGAACTTAAAGAGATATTCTAAATATTTTCAAATGGGGTTCTGTGTAAAGGTTATGAAGACTTAAAGAGATAGTCTGGTTCTGGTTCTGGTTGTAGAAAATAGAGTATGAAGAAAGAGGAAAACGTTCAACAAAGAGTCTTGTTATTGGCTAGCCAAATCACTACTGTTTTATAGTGTTATATAGTCAAATAAACCAATAAAACTTTAATAGAAGTCTATATTAGCTAAAACTAAACCTCTACAATAGTTTGTCACTGGTTCTCAACTGATCAAAGTCTGTGATACATGAATGTCAGTGTCCTGACGCTACTGAATATATCAGTCTGTCTGATCAGTGTGTCTAGTCAGTTCAAAAGATTGCCCAACTCCTGGCAGACTGATACATTCCACAGCTTCAGCACAGACTATTCCTCACACACATACATTCTTCTCATAACACGGTTGTTGTTCGGTTGAAGAAACAGCAGCAAACTAAAAAAAACGGTGCCAGGCAAACATGTAGAGGTTTAATGTGACCTTTCACCCCAGTATGTTGCTTTTGAGAAAGAATTGTGCTATAAGCTTAAAAACAACCCCAAAACTTGCATTTGTTGGGCCAGGCAATAGCCTAGCCTGGACAAGGACTTTTGCCTCTTTCTCCAACTCTGTGCGCTATGACTGATGTCATGGCTAATAAAGTGCTCACTGCTGATAACTATTTGACCGAATATCACCTGAAAAATAGCCAAACTATTCCTTTTAGGCAGCTCCAGTCTAAAATACTTTATTTACTTTTACGTCACCATCAGTTCTGCACAGTTCTTACGCAGTTATTTACATAAAATGAAGTGATTATTTGCAAGTGCAAACAACTGCAAACAATTATGAGAAGAAAAAAGAAAAACAGAATGTAGTGTAGCCGAGTTAATTTTATTTATTTATTCATTTAGATTTTTCTTATGAACCTTCTGAAAACATTTTTCTGTTAATTTGACATGTCTGTCATCGTCTTTGCATTTCGCAGGGCTGTTTCAGTACTATATTGCTTTTAATTTTTGGGGGGTCCTAGACATTGTTCTGGGAGGACGGTTATTAGTGTTACACAAAGCAAGGTTCTGTGACGTAGTTACAGCCATAGAAATAATATAATATAAGAGTAGCCTCATGGACCGCTCTCGCCTATTGTAGCTGACGAGATTTAGGGCGACCATCTTGGAAGGGTCGTCTGCTGGTCTAAGTGTAATGTGTTCTACAGGCACCATCAAGTATCAGCACATTTATTCAATAATAACTCGCTGAATAGTAATCATTGTGCAACCAATGTGCAGCGCAGTAAAACATTTTAGGCATACAGCTATTAAAACTGCATGTACTGTATATGGACATATGGTTCAGCATATTTAAATATTCTTGGTGGGATGCAATATTTTAATGTATGATATGTTTTGCAAGATACAGCCAAAGACGCATTTTATTCACACACACACACACACACACACATAAAAAAAATAATAAAAAAAATTCCCTTCTCACCAGTGGCGGCTGGCCAATAGAGGGCGCTAGGGCGCCGCCCCACCACTCACAATATCTTGAATAAGACGTAAAAAAATTAAATAAAAATTAAATAGTACATTAAATTTATTTCGAAATATATGTATATATATATATATTTAGTTGTGAAAGATAAATATTTTATAGTTAATGATAAGTAAAGTTGTTTCGTTCTTCGACATTGTCTGATTAGTGACGTATTTCCGCCCCGGGGCGCAAAAATCTTTGTCCATAGACTCTCATTAAAAGTTGTACATGCGCAGTAGCTCCTCTTCAGTACAAGAGATAGGACCGTTCAGGGCGCAACTCTCCTGCGCCCTGAGCTGCTGAATGCAGCTCGGTTTACATTTCACCGCCTCCCGCCACCGGAGCGTGGGACTCCCGCCACGGGC
>NC_051442.1:26878184-26879731 GCF_001649575.2 Kryptolebias marmoratus
CTTATGCATTTATATGTACATTATAATGTTGCTTTTGTTGTTTTAATTCATGTAAATACACTGGTGTGATACCTTAGTATATGTTTTGGTCCAAAATCTATACTAAGGTATCACATAATAGACATATACCAAAACCTTTGGTATATGTGTATTTTGGATTTATAGCCCCCCCTGGAGAAAACTCCACCAGCCGCCACTGCTTCTCACCCTCCGCGCGTGGTCTCTTTTTTTTCATCCTCTGAGCTCGGGTCCTCTACCAGAGGTCTGGGAGCTTGAGGGTTCTGCGCAGTATCTTGGCTGTGCTTAGAATGATGAGAGCCTCAGTAGCAACCTCAGTCTCATTGTTTCCATCCCTCAGGTCTACAAAGTCAGACAGTGACTGTGTATGCGGATTATATTGCACATGTTTTCTGACTGCCATTGCATCCAAAATGAGTGCAACAAATTCATATTTAGCCTGGTCTTCCTGGCATCTTCTCTCCAGCATATCCAGCATCATCTTGTTCAAGCCAGGCTTGCCATCTACTGAACACAACCACCTGTAAAAATTAGGAGAAGGAGCAGCAATATTTAACACATATGCAACATTAAATTACAAGGTTAAATTAAAAAAAATCAGTTGGGCAACATTAAGGCTACCTTTGTAATGTGTGCGGATGTGGGAGGGGAAATCTTTGCTTCTCTCCAAGGTATTTGTATGCCTTTGGGCCATGGAGATTCAATTCAATTAAATCCAATTCAATTCAAAAATACTTTAATAATCCCAAAGGGAAATTAAATGTTGTTGTAGCTCATAATCCTGGTTTTGTTAAAGAGTTGTTATAGTTGCTGATGGCAGTGGGCAGGAAGCATCTCTTATAGCGGTCTATCCCGATGTGTGCTCGATCCTGGTGTCCTCAAAGAGCCTCACCAGGTGAGCCTCGCTAGCCTCCCGCGGAGCCATGACAGCCGAGCTCTGGAAGCTCAGGTTGGTCTTGAACTCCTGGGCAATCATCCAGACCAGGCGCTGAAAGGGCAGCTTCTGGATGGGCAGCTCGGTGGACTTCTGGTAGTGGTGGATCTCCCTGAGAGCCACGGTACCGATCCTGTAGAGGTGAGGCTTCTTCACTCGGCTGGTGGCCGAGGCGCTCCAGTGGGCGGCTTTGGTGGCCAGCTGCTTCCTGGGAGCTTTACCTCCGGGGGATTTACAGGTGGTCTGCTTGATTCTGGCTATGAATGGACTTCAGGGTTCTTCACGTTCAACACTGAAGAGTAAAAGATGTTAATCAGCTGCTCCTAATTGTGAAAAAGCCACCTTGTTGTTATGGTTACGCATCATAACAAGATGTCCAAAAGTAAAAGGTTTCAGTAAAAAATCCTTGTACCTGCACAGCATCCGATACCAGAGGAAATAATCTTTCAAAAAAAGTGATTTCACATCAGCTCTCAGTCTGACAGTCTGACCAGTTATGTCAAAATCCTCCATTTTAAAATGCTCACTGCATAGTATAGATTAGCGTTTCTCAACGGGGGCGGTACCGCCCCCTGGGGGGCGTTGAGAGGATGAC
>NC_051442.1:26879831-26891946 GCF_001649575.2 Kryptolebias marmoratus
AACAGCTTTACTACAACTAGTCGTTTCTCCTCAGTCTTTGTGTAAATCACACAGAATCTCAGGCTGAGCTGGAAGAGTTTTGTCAGAATGGAAATTACATTTTAATTAAAGGTGCAGTTAGATATACTGCTGTAAAATAAACAGATGGAACCTTAATTACTACTTTATTCCACTAACAGTTAGGACTCAATAACTGGTGGATAAATCTATTTAATAATAGTAATTATTAGTTATATTACCTGAATCAAACAGTGTTTAACCTGCAGAACAGGAGGAGGGTTATTATTAACTGACTGGCAGCCAGTTCTTCATGACTCCACAGCTCCAACCTACAGGTAGACTACAGGTGTCAGAGTGTTTGTCTGAAGCAGCTTCCTGAAACATCTCAGATCAGATGTTTCTTGTTGATGAGACTCTGTAGAAAGCAGCTGCTCTGAGGTCAGTGATCAGTAAACTTGGGCTGATATGTAAAATTTTTTCAACCAATATTTGTCAGTCCAACAAATGATGATGGACGATATAATCGCACAGGTGACATCTGGACTTTTTTGTTATACCATACCATACCAACTTTATTTATAAAGCACTCTATACACCAACAGGACCAAAGTGCTATACACAATCATGAAATACAGTACAATCATAAAATAGAAAGGTCAAGTATAAAGTATAAANTTTTTTCATAGCCTTGTGTGTATTTTATTGGCTTTTGATTTATTTATTTTATTTATGTAAAATTGATTAATACAACATTCTTTATGCTTTACAGTTTCAGAAAGAAGAGAATCATTCCTCTCTGTAGTGTCATTCATTTTTGTTTTCTTTCTGTAATTTTGTACTTTATTTGAAGAAGTACAACCTACTGTAAATTATATAAAAAATAAATGTACCAGTACATTACATTCTTGAGACAACTGTATAAAATTTTGAGCACACTGGCAAAAGTGACAAAATACAGCTGCAGATGGAGGATGAAGGACAGCAGTTCGACTGAGCAGACTCACCATGTTCTTCTCTGACACAGAGCAGAAGGTTCTGAGTAGGACCTGGACCACAGCCACATGGTTGTAGCGAGCTGCAACATGCAGACATGTGTCACCCACCTGGAGGAAAACAAACAAGGATTTTAAAATGAATTCTAAAATATACTGGCAACCAGTGTAAAGAAGCTAAAACAGGGGAAATATGGTCAAATTTTCGTGTACCTGTTAAAAGTCGTGCAGCAGCATTTTGAACCCTCTGAAGCTGGGAAATGCATGAATCACTGACACCTATATAAAGTGCATTACAGTAATCCAGCCGTGTGGTCACAAATGCATGGATTGCTGTTTCAAAGTGCTGTCTAGAAAGCATAGGTTTTACTTTGGCTAGCTGCCTTAAATGAAAAAAGCTGGATTTTACAACTGCTCTAATGTGAGCTTCCAGCTTAAGACCAGCATCCATCTTAACTCCTAAATTTGTAATAACTGGCTTAACATATTGAGCCAGGGAACAAGCATCGGACAGAGTGTCTTCACTGGAACTGCCAAAAAACACTACCTCTGTCTTATCTTCATTAAGTTTCAAGAAATTTAGGGCCATCCAGGCCTTCAAATCTTCCAGACATAAGAACAGAGACCGAAAAGAGGTGGAGTCTGCTTTCCTTAATGGTACATAAATCTGTGTGTCATCCGCATAACAATGAAAAGCAATCCCATATTTCCTAAAAATAGAGCCAAGAGGAAGGAGGTACAACAAGAAGAGAAGAGGGCCTAGAACTGAGCCCTGTGGGACACCACATGACAGTGGAACAGAGGAGGACCTATGGCCATCAAGACAGACACAGAAAGTACGCTTGGCCAAATAAGATTTAAACCAGTCTAGGGCTATATGACCAATGCCCACCCACTGTTCCAAACGGGAAAATAAAATTCTGTGATCAACTGTGTCAAAAGCAGCTGATAAATCCAACAACACCAAGACAACACAGTCACCAGAATCAGTTGCTAAAAATATATCATTAAAAACTTTTAAAAGAGCTGACTCTGTACTATGAAATGATTTAAAGCCGGACTGAAAAACCTCTAAAATATTATGTTCAATGAGATAGGCCATTAGCTGATTATAGACTACCTTCTCAAGAATTTTTGAAACGAAAGGCAGTTTAGAGATAGGTCTATAATTCGCCAGGACAGCAGGATCCAAGGTTGGTTTCTTAATTAGAGGCTGGACAACTGCATGTTTCAAATTTTCAGGAACAACACCTGAGGACAGGCTACTATTTACAAGAGCAAGGACAGAGAGACCTATAGTAAGAAAAACATCATTGAATAATCGAGGTGGAATAGCATCATCCGGAGAACCAGTTGGCCTTAAGTGACTAACCACCTCCTGCAAAGATTGCAAGGTCACACATTCAAAGCTGAGGAAAACAGTAGAGCAAGGCACAAAAACTGAAGGGTCATGAACAGAGGGTATGATCTGGGCCCTAATAGAAGTGACTTTCTCAGCAAAAAAGTGTAAAAAGCTTTCACATACAGCAGGTGAAGTCTCCACAAAACCACCATGTTGGGCATTTAGAACAGAGTCAATAGTTTTAAATAAAACAGAAGGATTGTGACTGTTTGATACAATTAGATCCGACAGGTGCCTTCTTTTGGCGTCTTTTACAATCCTTTGATAACAGCACCAGCATTCCTTCAATATTTGGAGCGACACCTGCAATTTATCCTTTTTCCATTTGCGTTCAGCTTTGCGACAGTTCCTCCTGGCAGCCCGAGTGTCATCATTTAACCAGGGTTCATGCTTGGATTTTGAAAGTCTAATTTTTAATGGTGCCACCGAATCTAGAGCTGCTTTGCTGGTAGAATAAAACCAGTTGCTGAGATCCTCGGTTTTATTTCCCACAGTCTCTGGGATGGTACAGTTCTGATTAAAAACAAAGGAAAACTGACCAGCAGTAGAAGGGTTAAGAACACGACAGAACCGAGCTGCAGCGCGCGGTTTAACTTTAGTACAGGAGAACTTTATCTCAAATAAAACAGGCATGTGATCTGAAAATAATGGGTCACCAATCACTAAGTTAAAAACCGGTAGACCATAAGATAAAACCAGATCAAGAGTGTGTCCATGCTCATGTGTAGCACCAGTCACAGACTGCACAAGATTAAAAGAATCAATAACATTAAGAAACGACTGAACCATAGGTGAAGTAGGACAACAGACATGAATGTTAAAATCACCAACAATTAAAACTCGGTCATACCTTGGCATGATATCAGCCAAGAAATCAGAAAAATCATTTATAAAATTTTTGTTGTACTTTGGTGGCCGATAGATTACCGCACACAGCACAGTGTGGGAGCTGCCAAGTTCAAATAGGCTAAGCTCAAAGCTACTCAGCGGGGCTGGAGGCAACTGTTTACAAGTAAAACAACTTTTAAAAACAGTCACTGTTCCTCCTCCTCGACCCGACATCCTTGGAGAATTAAAGTAGCAGCAATTCTGCGGTAAAAGTTCATTAAAAATGCTGGACTCACCCAAACCACTTGTCCATGATTCCGTTATAAATAAGAAGTTATCTCAAATGGCAGAAAATATCAGTCCATGCCGGCAACAAGCACACCTTCAGAACGCGTCTTTAGCACCGTTGGTGATGTTGTTAACAACCTGCACACCCTGCTGAAAGCCAAGAAGGTAGACATGCTTGTTTCTTCGCCACCAGGCCAGCCACCACACACCTGCCAGTGCTGCACAGAGGTTGTAACACAGAATCACTAGAACTATGTTATACTGGTTTAAAAAAAGAGCCCGTCTCTGTTTCCCTTCCCACCACTGTGCTTAATGTGCAAACAAATGTGTCTTCTGAACGTAGGCTACTGTTTCTTTATGTTGTAAGTTTGAGTGAATAAATCAGCGCTGCACTTGGTGGCACATGGGGGAGGGTGGCGGGGGAAAAAAATCACTTAAAAACGATCGTCGAATGGCTCAGCCTATTGTTGATGGTCAGTAAATTCGTCCAACCTTAGTGATCAGTTTAGTGTAGCCAGTTTTTGAAAATCATGTCTCCTTTCCACATCACAGCTTGTAAAAGAGGTGATGGAATATAACCCAAACCTGTGACCTCTGACCTCTGAAGGACTGTAAAGGCAACTGATTTAAATCTTTAATCTTCCAGGTTGTCCGTCCAGAACAAATGACAGAAGACATCAGTTACACTCATACCGCTCTTTACTGTAGGACTCTGATGAGGTTCTGATGTTTATGATGAGGTTTCTGGTTTCTATAAAACAGGATAAATCACAAGAAGTCATCAAATAAACACGCAGGGATACAATCTAACAGCACAGAGAGATATTCAAAGTGAAAACAATGAAATAAAACTAAGATAGTTCAAAGATTTATTGGAAGGACAGTCTACAAACTAAAACAGAGCATTAGAAAGAAAACACTGAGAATTTGGTATTTTCTCGTCAAATAATGATAATTCCAATTGTCTCTGAACGCACCATCGGAAGTGAAAATTTGGAATTCCGATAGTCTTTAAATGCACCGCTGATACTTTATGAAAAAATAATAATCAGTTCCTCCAGGATTTCGCGGGCATTTTTTGTGATTGTTGGGGCTAAAATGCCTGATTTCGCGGGGCATTTTCTAAAATCAATAAACAACCATAACTTTTAATATATAAACCAAAAATCCTTCCTAGTTTTGTAAGATAATTCCCAACAAACACTGACATTCTCAAAAGGTGCTTTATTTGAGAACTTTGAGAGCTTCTAAACTGACATTCATGAACATTTCTGGATTGTCCCTGGTCTGCAGCTCTCCTCACATGTTTTGCAGACACAAAGTGTTTGTCGATGCGTTTATGTTCCATGATTACACTGCAGGACGTGCAAAACAGCTGCAGCTGGGGAGGAAACTGGTTTGCTGAAATCTTTGTGGGCAAATGTGAAGCATTAGCGCACATTTTGGCTTCGGTCGCTGCTCCCGCACGCTCCCGGCATTCTGATGTTAACAGGAAGTGACGTCACGTGTCTTCCTGAGTTATTTGGGCTTATTTTGTAGTCCACGCTACACAAACCCACAAAGAAGAGACTAGACCGCAGAAATGGCGGTGAATCACTTTAGAAACAATAAATATTGGCTTAAAGTTGCGGGAAAGTTGCGATTTTGCGGGGTTTGCTTGATTTTGCGTTAATAGTTGCGATCGCAACATCGCAAAATCCTGGAGGGTCTGAATAATAAACGACCATATTAGACAAATTAGAGAATAATTAAGAACTTGCAGTGATAGATACACAAATAATAACTAACATCATATTGAAACACTCCTGATTAAACAGTTAAATCAACTATAAGAGCAGATTAGTTTAAACCTCAGTCCACAGGATTCAGAAAGTAGCTGAACAATGAAAGAGACAACTTAGGGTCTCGTGGACGCACAAACTGTGTTTCAACAAACCTGAGGGTCCCAATAAAGACAGAATCTGCTGAAAGAAAGTCAACGAACTCTGAGGACAGTTTGAGGGGTGATGAGTGATAAAAAACTATTATGGGATGGTGGTGCGTTCAAGGTGCCTAGGAACGAGTAATCAGGAACCTTGAGAACACAGCTTGTAAAGAACTGATTGAGAATCATTTATGTTGGTGTCAAACACTATAACCAAAGTGTCTAAGTTCAGAAACAGTAAAAAAGATCATTTAGTATCTTCAGGTATACATGCTGTGCAGCACTGCTGCTATTAAGGCTTCCTGCTAACGGCAGCAACACCTGAGGGTGCTCAGTGACCTGGCCTGTTTTTCACTTACTCACACTCATCAAGAAACAGTTTAATCCCAAACTCAGGTCTGTAGTACTTCATCATTATGTTGGCTGTTTGAGCCAGCTGTAACAGCATGAAGTTGGGCTAGGAGATGGGGTTGTGTCTGAGATGATGAGATAGGAGATAATGTAATCCTCTATGAACAGACGTAAACAAATGTGTTTGTATTGTTTTGTTGAAGAATGAAAAACCCTCAAAGGTTACTGAAATAACTAGAAATGTACTTTCCCCCCTGAGGAGGGGGTTTGTGAGCCTCAGTGACCCTAGAGTTATACCTTTGTCTTCAGGTGGGACACCCACGCTGGACAGGTCTTAGGTTAGAGACCTGACAAAGTGCAATCCACTTCTTAGAGTTTACTCAGCATGAAGAAAAGACTCAACAACAACAGATGTGCTGGAGCAGGATGTGTACGCGTGATGCCCCCTCCACATTTCTGCCTGCCCCGGACCGGCCTGTGATGCTGATTACAGGACACACCGAGTTTATAAAGTCCCTGTGGACACATTCGTTTCAGTCTTTTCTAGGGGAACCATCCTTTTAGTCAAGGACAGTTTCATTAGTTTGGTTTTTTAAAATGATTCCTTTAAATCAAAATTCTGACTGATTTCAATAAATAAAGTCATCACATAATTTAATAAATATAAAGGTCAAAATGGCAGAAATATCTGGTAGAGTCTACAGATCAGTGTGCTGTGGACTTCTACTCTGACCTTTGACCTCTCTGCTCTGTGTTGTTTCCTCTCCTGCAGATCAGATAAACATCACAGCTGAACCTGGACAGAACATCACTCTGCCATGTAGAGTTTCTGAGAACAGACCTGTTATAGTTGTAGAGTGGAGCAGAACTGGTCTGGGGTCAGATTATGTTCTTTTCTTCAGAGATCATCAGATTGATCCAGAACTCCAGCATCCATCTTTTAAGGACCGGGTGGATCTGCAGGACAGACAGATGAAGGATGGAGACGTGTCTTTGGTTCTGAAGAACGTGACGACTGAAGATACTGGAACATATGAGTGTCGAGTTGCCCAGAAAGAAGACCGTCAGAGGAAACTCCTCAGCACCATCAACCTGCAGGTTTCTCCTCCAGGTGAGTTGTGTCAGAGTGTTTGTCTGAAGCAGCTTCCTGATGTTTGTTGTTGATGAGACTCTGTAGAAAGCAGCTGCTCTGAGGTCAGGAGATAATGTGTGACAGCAGCTTGAAGATCATCACCTACCTGACAGCTCACACTCACACCTCGTTCTCTGCTGCAGGAGGACAGGATCAACAAACAGGAGGTGGAGGGAACCAGGGTGGAGGAGCAGGAGGTGGAGGGAACCAGGGTGGATCTGTTGGACTGACAGTTGGTCTGCCAGTTTCAGCTGTTCTTCTTGTTCTTCTTGTTCTTCTTGTTGGTTTTATGATCTATAAAAATCGTGGACATTTGAGGCAGAAACTTTTGAGTCAGAATCCAAACCAGCCTGCCTCTGAACCAGCAGCTGAACCTCTACAGAACTGACAGCCTCAGAACGCCGACCAGCAGAACCAAGTGGAACCACTTCAACCTGATGGACCACCTGAGGACAGACAGGAGACAAACCTCTGTGAAGGACACTTTACTGCTGAGGAAGATCTGAATGAAGAAGATTCCACCTCCTGCTGAGGAAGGACCTCATCATCATCCTCACAGGAACCAGATTACTGGACTCAATATTCTGTCCTAAAACCCCAACAGGAATAAAAATCCTCTCAACTGGTTCAGTGAAGTCATTTTAGTTTAAAAAGGTAGAGAATTATGCAGACAGGTAACATAAATATATGACAACTGTCCTGAAATGAAGCCTGTAAACCAGCAGGTGAATGTGAAGCAGTGGTTTCACAGATCGGTTTAAACTCAAATTAACCTCACACCAAACCTGATCAGATATAGTTTTCCAAATGTATAAAGTAAATATAGAGCTGATCCTCAGAGGGAGAAGGTGGCAGGTTCTCCTCCTTTCTGGGAGGAGTTTACCTGTTCTCCCTGAGCTCACCTGGGTTTCCTCCGGGTTCCCCCCACAGACCAAAAACATGCAGGTTGGGTTCATTGGTGACCCTCAGCCAAGTGTGAAACGGCCGGGATGAGGATCAGTGCCTCCAAATCCGAGGCCATGGTCTTGAGCCGTAAAAGGGTAGAGTGCCTTCTCCGGGTCGGGGAAGATGTCCTGACCCAAGTGGAGGAGTTTAAGNTCATCAATATAACATTTCCTCTGCTGTAGGAGACAGAGGTGGAACGTTTAACCTTTTAAATATATTTAAAGTTGAAGTTTTTGTCTTCCTACTTACAGTGCAGGACATGTATGAGGACAGATGTGAGATGTGCAGTGGGAGTTGCAGATGGGCTCAGGGTGGGGCAGGAGTACACCAGGGATCAGATTTGAGCCCCTTCCTGTTTGCAGCGGTGATGGACAGATGAGGGTCAGGAGTCCTCGTGGATGTTACTTACAGGTAACATCTGTAGTGAGAGTAGGGAGCAGGTGGAAGAGAGTCTGGAGAGGCGGAGGTCTATGAAGGCAGGAAGAACCAGAGAAGGTTCATGGATGTAGTGAAGGGTTGGTGGACAGAGATGATGATGATGATGATGAAGGCTGTGAGGTGGAGTTTCTGTGGACCAGGTGGGCCTCCCTCAGATCCCAGGAGTCCTCATCAGTCTGTGGTGGTTCAGGTGGAGGTTCAGGTGGAGGTCAGGGTCAGCTCAGGCTCTCTCAGGTCTCTCAGCAGAGCTTTCAGGAGGCGGTGATTGTTACAGATACTCATCACTGAATCATGAAGACGGCTCAACATTTGTCCCACATCCATGGTTAATGACTCTACGTTCGTCCACAGACCAGAGCTGGCCTGGTGGAGGTCGATCACATGACTCTGCACGTCCAAACCATCTCAGTTTGTCAACGACACCAGTGGTGTCTTGTTAACCCGACAGAGTTTTTTCATTTTATAGTTTCCATCAAGTACTTTTAAAGTAAACAGGTAATAAAGCAGCCAAGGTGGCAGAAAGTTCAGCTCAATAACTGGTTTTAAACAACAGAAGTTTGTTTTTATCAGCTTCACACCGACCCATCTAACTCCTTTAAAGTATGTTTCCCACACTCAGCTCTGTCTCAGGAAACATGAGTGACATCTTTCACACCTGCAAACACACAACCCTGTCTCACAACCACAGAAACAGAAACAACATTTAGTATAAAACCATAAAAGGCAGGACAGGAGTAAACATGTAACTCAAAGGCAGCTCTTATTTGTTAGAAACAATCTGTTGAGACTGTCCTGCTGCTCAGCTCTTACAGTTAGCTGTAAACTCAGTTTAATTTCTTTAAAACCAGGAGCAGCTGTTTGACATTAAGGCCCAGTTTTAGTCTCATTGAAACCCCGTCTGTGAAAATAACTGAAGTTGTCAGAGTTGTCTGTCCTGTTGTTCTTTGTCTGCAGCTTCTGAACCTGTTGGTTCAGGTAACTGATCTGGAGTCAGCCAAATCAAGTCCAACCTCCTGACACAACAACATGGAGGAAATGGAGCCTCCTCCTCTGACTCAGCCTGAAAGTGAAAGTTATTCACAGAAAAGAGTTTAACATGTGACCCGTCTGCAGCTGCTTGTCAGAACCTGATCTGAACAGAACCAGGCCCGCTAACAGTCGGGTTCAGAGTCTTTCAGGGTCCAGTTAGGAGTCAGAAACATTCATCTGTTCAGGGATTTCACACATTTAATCCTTGGCTTTATTTACTCTTTGCTTTCCTTCATCTGATTCTTGTTTTCATATATTTTAATTGATTTTTCTCTTATTAACATTGCAAACAAGTACTCATACAGACTTACATTCAGTCACACGTCCCACAGTTTTATACCCTGGGGAAGATGTTCTGTTGCACTTACTGTATACTTTTCTAATCTCACTGCCAGTTTACTCACACAAGTCTTTGAGGTTATCTTTCAGTCAATTCAAATAAAACATGAGAATAATTGAATGAGTTTGAAACAGAAGCCTCTGTATAAACCCTTTTTGACGACACCATAACTTCCTACATTAGCTGATCCACAGAAGGACACCTGTATGTGTCAGAGGTCCTGTCCTCTGGGAGACGGGGACATGAGCACCCAGGAAAAAACAACTTCATACAAGGATGCATTTTATTAAAATTAATCAAACGGGACAATGATTACAGATTGATTAAAAGCTGGAACAGTGAGTCACAAGCTGTGTTTGTCTTCACTTCATCCTTCTTTACTTTCATCACAAAATAACATCTGCACCACAGAACTGTTGGATAAACTGACAAATTACCAGATATGTCAGATTAAATGAGTCCTCTTCAGAAACCTGAGTAACCAGTGACTGATCGATAGTTTAACTATAACCAGAAACAGTCTGATAAAATAACACAGGTGAAATATATGTTCTCACCAAAATGAACAAAATAAATGAATGTAACCAGTTCTATCACTAAATGATCTACAGAAATGTTGTAATAAAGCAGAGAAGTCCTCCTGTCCAACAGTAGCTTCAAAATATGTCCATAAGAGACAAAGTTTGCTGCTACATGTAATTAGTCCCATATGAAGTGTTACCCAGCTTATTTGGCCTTTTATATTTAAATTAAATGTTTATTAGACAGAGACAAAGTCAGAAGTAGTTGTCAGGGTCCGTTATAGAAATATAAATACATATGATTAATTTATTTATATTCTTCTTATTTAATGTAGCCTAAGAGCTACATTAAATAAAGTGAGCGGCGCTGGTAATAAAAGTTTTTAAACCCAGAAATGCTACCTCGGGCCACACACTAAAGCTACACTGTGTAAAATAATAATAATAATAATAATAATAAATGTGGCACTGTTTTGGATCAGAGGGAAAGGGCAGGTGCTCTAGCTCCACCTAGTGTCTACCTGTGCACGTCCCTGTAAATACAGTAACTTTAGACAGTCTTTCTCTCCTGTTACACCAAATAAATTAGTAAAATAGTTTGTTCAAACTGTCGTAAGATGAATCTGACAGTGGCAGAGTATTCAGCCTATCAGTGACTTTTTTCACAAGGGGGGATGGAGGAAGTCATCTCAATGCCTAAATATTTAAAACCTTCTGTAGTTGTTTGAAATGGGGTAACCACAGAAGGATTTCTGCTTTCTTCTTCATTTACAAACATTAACTCTGATTTAGAATGATTCATTTTATACCCAGAAAGTTTTCTTTTATTCGGTTTAATAAGTGTGAGATGCTGCTCTTCATGCTGCTGTCCAGGAACAATACGGCGGTGTCCTCCTGCAGATGTAACACCTGATGTTCCTGTTTCCACCAGGCCTCTGTTATTAATACAAACAGCTGCGGTGGAAATTAAAAGGTTTCAACATGTTGTTAACGACGCTGAAGTTGGCATCAAATTCTGGCGTCGAATAGCTAAAGGGCGATTCCACCTAATTTTTCACTACCATCCGTGTCTTTAATTGATTCTAATTTAAAAACTACAAATCGTAGACACTTCAAACCTGGACTGGATTATTCCCCTATTCCAGATACATGTTTAAAACCATGATTGGGATTTGTGAAACCTTTCTCTGATTTGTGAAAACTCATTAAAATTACATTTTCACCCGTTGCTTTGGTCTCGGTCACATGACAAATGCTCCTGAAAAATACACCAAAAGTAATCAATCCTGGGGTGGTATATATATATATATGTATATTCATGAAACATAAAGATTGTAACACTTACAAAATCACAAAAACAGTAAAAAATAATCTTCAATTTTTACTTAAATTCGAATAGCACTTTTAGCACACCTATTTACAACAAATGTCTTTGAGTCAGTTTATAGAACTAATTTCAAATCAGTTCATCCATACCTTACAAATGATTTAAAAAAGGTTCTTTGTAAGGAAATACAACAAATTGCATTGGAGTGGATTTATAGCATTGATTCCTGCTAGACCAGCAGGTTATGACTGGAATACATGGCATGCATTTTGGGACATTAAAACACTGTTAAAAGTAATATTCAGACAGTGGTAGAGTATGTGGACCATATGAGAGGTCTACAACCTTTTCATTCTACATACACTTCAGTTTAACCTGTACTTCATGTATATTGATTTTAAAAAGAGACCATTAGCCAAAATACAACATTCCTCAAAAGAAATATGTTGTTCAAAAGTCCACTGGTCAGAACCAAAATAGGTAGAAATAGGTGAAGAAAAGCAGGATATGAAATAATAAAACATGTTAGCGTAACGAGAAAGGAAAGGTTTGTAATTGTCACAGTCTGCTTGGGTGTGGGTTTTGTTTTGTACACTTA
>NC_051442.1:26892053-26894118 GCF_001649575.2 Kryptolebias marmoratus
TAAGTGTACAAAACAAAACCCACACCCAAGCAGACTGTGACAATTACAAACCTTTCCTTTCTCGTTACGCTAACATGTTTTATTATTTCATATCCTGCTTTTCTTCACCTATTTCTACCTATTTTGGTTCTGACCAGTGGACTTTTGAACAACATATTTCTTTTGAGGAATGTTGTATTTTGGCTAATGGTCTCTTTTTAAAATCAATATACATGAAGTACAGGTTAAACTGAAGTGTATGTAGAATGAAAAGGTTGTAGACCTCTCATATGGTCCACATACTCTACCACTGTCTGAATATTACTTTTAACAGTGTTTTAATGTCCCAAAATGCATGCCATGTATTCCAGTCATAACCTGCTGGTCTAGCAGGAATCAATGCTATAAATCCACTCCAATGCAATTTGTTGTATTTCCTTACAAAGAACCTTTTTTAAATCATTTGTAAGGTATGGATGAACTGATTTGAAATTAGTTCTATAAACTGACTCAAAGACATTTGTTGTAAATAGGTGTGCTAAAAGTGCTATTCGAATTTAAGTAAAAATTGAAGATTATTTTTTACTGTTTTTGTGATTTTGTAAGTGTTACAATCTTTATGTTTCATGAATATACATATATATATATATACCACCCCAGGATTGATTACTTTTGGTGTATTTTTCAGGAGCATTTGTCATGTGACCGAGACCAAAGCAACGGGTGAAAATGTAATTTTAATGAGTTTTCACAAATCAGAGAAAGGTTTCACAAATCCCAATCATGGTTTTAAACATGTATCTGGAATAGGGGAATAATCCAGTCCAGGTTTGAAGTGTCTACGATTTGTAGTTTTTAAATTAGAATCAATTAAAGACACGGATGGTAGTGAAAAATTAGGTGGAATCGCCCTTTAGCTATTCGACGCCAGAATTTGATGCCAACTTCAGCGTCGTATGTTGTTATTGGTTAAAACTTGTGCTGTGGGATCTGTAAACAGTAATCATTTATCTGGGAACAGTCTGTTCTGTCGAAGGCTTTTAATCGATGTGTTTCTATTATTATGTTTTTTATACATTAAGGACCCGTCTTATATTCTGAAGCCTTGTCTGGTTTTAATAAATCCCTGTTGATCATCTGTCATCAATTTGGGCAAATATTTATCTAATCTAGAGAATGTTTTACACATAATCTTTGTATCACATCCCATAATACTGGTTCTCCCATCAGAGCGTTCAGCCGGAGGCGTGTTTGGTTTTAATCACAGCTAACTTCACTGAATCTGGGAGTTTTCCAGCTTTATATGATTCCTCGTGTGGGAAGTCCTGGTGTTTTCCTGTCTGTAGCTTCAGATGGGTCTTTTATTGTTAAAGGATTATTAAGGGCTGTTTTGTCCTCTTCTGAGAGGATTTGTTTTATTTTAATTGGCTAAGAAATGCAGCTTGAGCTTAGATTTATTAAGGGTTTTATACAATGTCCTGTTATTATAGTGCCTGAATTAGATTTTACGCTGTTAATTGTTCTTTCTTTATCCTCCAAGCCAGTAATTTACCTGCCTTTTCTCCTTCATCATAAATGTTTGTTAGTCCACATTAAACATTTTGCCTCCATTTCTGCTGTTAATTTGTTATACCTGCTTCTTAAAACAGTTTATGTCATTTTGTCTGAAAAAATTCTGTTTCGCTGGATTTAATTTGCCTTTCTAATAATTTTAATTCTTGGTTATATTGTTTGTTTTTGTTATTGCTGTAATTTATAATCTCTCCTCTAATATAAGCTTTAAAAGCTTCCCATCTGATGCTGGCTGTGGTTTCATCTTTATTTATTTCACAATATTTGTCAAAGCAAGTTTCTATAAATGTACTTTATCTGATTCTTGTTTTAAATCAAGTTTTTCTGGTTTTTCTGGCCTTTTGTCTCTCTGTTCAGAGAATAAAATGTTTGTTTTATTTCTCCTGTAGTTGTTTAGTTTGAGCAGAAAGCCATCATCTAATGAGGGAACCGTGAGCAGAGACAGATGAAGACAGTCTGAGGACACAGCGGGACACCAGATGAAGACAGTCTGAGGACACAGCGGGACACCAGA
>NC_051442.1:26894218-26904885 GCF_001649575.2 Kryptolebias marmoratus
CTGCGGAACACAAACCAACAAACCAAAAAAATAAAAAATATATTTTAAAACCAGAGACCTACGGCTTGACAAGTGGATCACAGCAGCTGCATCAGTCGGTGTAACACCCGATCGATGTCGGCTAACACCGCTGCTACTTCTCTCTGCAGCTTTATTTGTGTTGTTGTGAACTTTAAAGTCTTAACATCAGTCACAATCTTTTATAAGTCTATGAATAAAAGCAGGGCTCTCAAGTTTCACGCATTGGCCGTGAGACACACGCATTTTGTGAAGCGCACACGCTCACACGCCACGTTTTGTATTTCTCACGCTAAAAGAAATACACACACACATGCCTT
This sequence comes from Kryptolebias marmoratus, assembly GCF_001649575.2. Classification (NCBI taxonomy): domain Eukaryota; kingdom Metazoa; phylum Chordata; class Actinopteri; order Cyprinodontiformes; family Rivulidae; genus Kryptolebias; species Kryptolebias marmoratus. The sequence continues at coordinate 26,894,557 of NC_051442.1, forward strand.
TTTTTTAAACCGGAACCAATGTGCAGCGCAATGTTTTCAGCACGGGCTGAAGCACAATAGGGGCCAAGTTAGCGAGTTTTCAGATCCGTCTGGCCATTTTTCAAAGAGACTAGCGAAAAATCTACTGAATTTTCTGTGTTATTGGAGACTTTGGCGAATAAATGTGTGGAAGCACCAATCATTCTGCAGCGTNATTGTCGACACTCGCGTCTTCCGCCGAGGTCCGAGCGCCAAATATCTTATGTCATTCATGTCAAATAAAACCATTTAATTGAAGCTTCTCATTATTGTGAATCTCTCCAGGTTGAAATATAGTTGTAGGTTAAATCAAGTTTTACTAACAACACACACCATGAAAAAATCATAACCACCAAAAGTATAGCAAAAAGGCTCAAATAAAAGAAAATCATTGACCAAATATAAATTCAAAATCATTCAAATACATCCTTTAAAACATCGTACCACAGAAGGCTCATAAAATACCTCGTAGTCTATCCATTAGTATTTTCCTTTCCAGCTAGCTTGAAAAGTCCGCCCTTTTTTATGTCTCACATCTGTAATATTGATAGGGAAGAAATCTCACTCTGACATGTGTCGGGGCGGGGGATATTTTTGATTTTTTTTTATCACAAATTTGTCCATATTTTGTTCGTATAAATTAACCACTATGCTAGTTTTTCAGCAAATTGTTGCCCCGCCTTTATAACGGTTTATCTGACGTCACAACGTGATGCGTTGCTAAGTAACGGGAGGACTGGTCATTAGCTAATCAAGTGTCGGCTGCCTGGCACGTGCTCAGACCCTGAAGCACCCACAGAATCAGCACCTGGGATTCTACCATCCTGGTGGCAGCATTTCACAGCCTCTCAGTCCTCAAAACCTTAGTTAATAATTTGTGATTCTGTGAACTTTTGAGCATTTGATTGTGAGTATTTTTACATTTTGTAAATAATCTAAAGTACTTGTAATCATGTATGACTGATAGAGGCTTTGTTCAAGCTTTGATACTGGATTCAACACATAGTTCATTACCCGAGGATTCAATGACAGAGCTCGAGCAGGACATCTAGTGATCAATGGAAACATGTTTATCCTTCATCAACTCCCACAAATTTGCTTCTTACGACATTCTTATTTGGCATGTCTGATTGTACTCCTATATACACTTTTATTTTGTGTCATGAAACATTTAAATTGTGCTGAGACCTTAACGAGATATACTCTACTAATACAGATGTACACACAGAACCCAGGATAATAATCACAGTACTTGTAGCACAGTCTTAGTGAATGTGGGTAAGTGTTCTTGATCACCTCACCTTGACGGTCCCTCCACTAGAAGAATGGCTCACATTGTCTACAGAGGCTACTTTGAGTTGAGTCTTTTCCCCGAGGTTCATTTTGTGGGTCTCATTCTTCACAACACCTCCACCTGCAGCACCAAAACTTATTAGACTCTCATATGAACAGACACGTGATTACACAGAATATTAGTGCAAGTAGGAAGCAGATACAGCTTCTACCTGGGTTGTTATGATTACAACATTTCACCTGATCATTATTTTCTGTCATTTTAAAATAGATTAGTGCATTACACAACATGTTGGAAAACTAAAGAAATAGATTTTTTTCTTTTGTCTTTTCAGAGCCAAAATTCAAATTGCCTCTTTAACAACTAATGCAGGAGGTTCTCAACACTTGGCTCACCAGGCTTTTGCTTGACGGTGTTCTTGGAGCCGCACTTTGATGTCACCTTACTGACATCCACCTTCTTGCTCAGTAGTTGTACCTGTGGAGTGTCAAAAACATTTAGTGTGTTAATGCCGAGTCAGTCTGGAAGGAATATGGGACATGGAGATCTATCCAGAGCAGGTCAAAATGGAGAATAATGACCAAGATTCCTGTGAGCACTCTGAAGGAGTTCCAGCTTCAGCAGATGAGAGTTTTGTATTCCTTCCATTTCTTGAGGATGGATGTAATAGCTTGCACTTATATAGAGCTTTATCTAGTCCAAGGACCCCAAAGCACTTTACACTACAAACATTCATCCACTGATGGTGAAGCTACATTGTAGCCACAGCTGACAGAAGTGAGGCTGCCATCACACCGGCACCACTGAGCCCTCTGACCACCATCAGGTGAAGTGTCTTGCCCAAGAACACAACAGCTGAAACAGCCGGAGCGAGGGTTCGAACCAGCAACCCTCTGATCACAAGACAAACCCCTACCTCCTGAGCCACTGCCGCCCAGAATTCTTGGGAATGTTTATGGTCTTGGAAATCCATTTGCTTACTTTGTGCTTTTGCTTGCTTATGCTTTTCAATAATCTTCTCTCTGAGTTTATTAGGACAGTCAGTGAGGGGGTAAATATTTATGCAATCATTTATTTTATTATATTTTCAATTGGTATATTCTGCAGAAATTTGAAATGACACTGAAGAAGGATCTTTTTTTGGGGGGGGATACATTTTTATTGACTATGATTGATTTACGACAGCAATAAAAGCATAAAACATCAGCTTCTCTCCCTCCCTGAGTTCTATCAGAGTTTGGATAATGCCAAGTTTCCTCTGATGAGACGCTACGCAAAAAGAATGATGAGTCTGTTCGGCTCAACATACATATGTGAACAAACATTTTCTCAGTTAAATCAGAACAAAAGCAGACTGAGAACCAGAATGACGGAAAGCCATCTCTGTGAAGTTCTTCGTGTCTCAACCACTAAACTTTCTCCTAACATGTCAGCCGTCCTTCAATCCAAAGGACAGCATCACTGCTCCCACTGAGTGCAATGTTCTTCACATTATAGATGAGTTAGAAATACACACAGTATTGATGTGTCAATATGTGACCTCTAGTGTGTGGCCCGGCCCTTTGTTTATTTTTCTGTATTTGGCCCTCACCAAAAAAAGTTTGGACACCCCTGGGCTACACTGTTGACTGTAAGTCATCTTTTTTTAGAGCAGTTACACAGTAATTACAGTAATGTCCTGTTGATTTCAGTGTTAATAACTTTCAGAGATATATAGGTAAAAACTAAAATTGTAATTGAAATACTGTTTCAAATAACCTAGAAACCTGTTTAGGTTCTTGGGTTTAACATCTGTCAGATCTAAGTTTGGATTAGGGTGGTTAATGAACTTGTAGAGGAAAAAGTAAAAGATGTAAAAATTAATGTTAAATGAACTAAAAAAAGTAGAAGAAAGACTATGCATTTTTAGAAATCGTTGTGTTTGAGGAGGGCGGCTGTAGCTCAGGAGCTGAGGAGGTAGGGGTTCGTCCTGTAACCGGAGGGTTGCTGGTTCGAGCCCCTGCTCCGTCAGTTGTTGTGTCCTTAGACACTTGCCTCCTGGTGGTGGTCAGAGGGCTCGGTGGTGCCGGTGTGATGGCTGCCTCACTTCTGTCAGCCTGCCCCAGGGCAGCTGTGGTTACAGTGTAGCTCACCTCCATGAATGACTGCAGTGTGAAGCACTTTGGGGTCCTTGGACCAGATAAAGTGCTCCACAAGTGCAAGCCATTTACCATTTGTTATTCCAAGAGTAGAATAAATCACAAAGAGGTGGTGTGTCATATTTAACCACAGACTTTACAGTCATTATTTTTGCATTCCCCATTAGTTAACAGGCACTCAGGACATGACATGCTCAGAGAATAAAAAAGCCACAGGGGGACACACCTTCTCTCCACCAGGCTGCTTCTTGTTGTGTGTAGAGTCAATCTTAGAGCGGACATTGCAGTTATTGGGGGCTGGAGCTGTGCTGGGTCGACCTATGGGCTTCGAGGTGTTGGTTGATGTAGTGGGTCGTGGATTGCGGGATACTAAAGGCTTCTTTTCAGTGGAGTCTGGTTTGGCTGCTGTGGTTTGAATGCGTGAGGCAACAGAAGTAGTGCTGCGTGTGGTGCTGGTGGTGGTCTCTGGCTTGGGTTTGGTAGAGTAAACTAAAATGAAAAGAGCATTATTTAGAGCTTCATAAGTTCTTTGCTTCATCAGATATTCAGCATTCTGATGATCTCAGACTAAACAGTAATAAAGTATTTACACAACTTTGTTCATGACAGTTTTTTTGTCAATATTCATTGTATCAATAATTTGTATATGACAAGCATTCAGCATTACCAAATACCATACAACATTGCATTTATACAATTGCAGAACTTACATTGAAATTTACTGAGCTATTGAGCTGTTACTGTCACAAGTTACTGATCTCTTTTTAATGTGTCCTGTCATGGCATCTTGTCGACAGGTCGTCAGAAAAGCACAGGTTCAACAAACTCCAGGCCAAAGAGGTACAGGGCGAGACGCAGGGCACGAGCCCCCCAAACAGGAAATGGCCCAGCACCAAACAGGCGAGCCCCTGTACTGGTAAATAAATCAACACCTCATTTACTGAAGGGAAGTGAAATGATTAAATCCACTTCTGAAGGTTTTATGTAGGTTTGTGAGAGTAACTTTAGGTGTTGTAATTTAAGGAGGCCAGTTATTACTGGAGGAAGTTCTATGTGTTTCTGTTTAATCTTAAATTTGGACTGGATAATAGATTTTATTTGGTGATATTCAAAGATTTTATGTTTGTCAATGCCATATGAATCTTCTACAACATAAAAAGGCACAAAATCGCTTCTATCATATATATTCCCTAAATGATTTATCCCTTTGCTGCTCCATGCTGAAAAGTTAAGAGCCTTTTTATTTTGAGGATGTCTGGGTTCTTCCAAATGGGAGAATTGAAGACTTCTTCATTTTGAGGTATTCCCACCAGGCTGTCAAAGTTGTTCTGATACTGATGCTTTTAAAACAGGTCTGCTGCTAAATTAAAGGGCTGATAAATGAAACAGATTTCCTTACAGAGTGTTTGTTCAACTTCTATCCATAAACTATCTGAAGGAGTTTTCCACATCCATTTTAAGATAGATTTTAATCTATTTGCCAGGTAGTATTTATAAAAATTTGGAAGTTCCAATCCTGCTAAACTTTTTAGCCTTTTGTTTTGAAACTGATCCGTGGGGGTTTAGATATAAAATATAAAATTTTGACATGATAGAATCTATCATTTGGGACGTGTCCAACACAAAATGGAGGACGGGTTTGTTTAAAACTACAACTGGACCTCAGAGACACAGACAGAAAATCTCTGATAAGATTCAGTTTCTGTTGCTTTAATCCAGCTCCTCACTGATCAAATAAACCAGATTCAACATGAGAGGTTGTTTTTATTTTAACTTTAGGCCTATTTAAAAATGAGACCTTGTCTGATTATCTAACAGGATTAGTTCTGCTCCTGGTCCTCCAGAACCTGAGTCAGAACCACACCAACACATGTCTGTAAGGTTTAAATAAAAACAGAACAACCTGCGAAACACAAGAAAAATCTTAGTCTCAAATAAAAACCCGATCTTATTTTACAAAGACTGTTGGAGAACAGCGTGCTCTCCTTAAAGAGCTTCAAAGGTTCCTCCTTCGTGGTTCCTGGACTCAAACAAAGTCCGACATGTTCAGAGGCGTTCAGTAAACAAGCTGTGAAATGTTGGATTTCCCCAACTGAACCCAAAGTCTGCCTCATGTCTTTACTTCTGACTGATCCCAGGTCAGAGAGCTGCTTGAACACAACAAGCCTGTTCCCCGGGGACAGACCTCAGGTCAGCGCTGAAGGTTCACTCCAAGACTTCACTGAATAATCTCAGGCTTCTCTTCAGAACTGTTTCCAGCTGCTGTCACTCATCTTCATCCAAAGCCTTCATGTCAACAATTAAAGGGACATTCAGGACATGTTGAAGCAGGCTTCTGTGGATAAAGTATGAACGGTTAATATCTTACCTGCTGTAGATCAAGGGCGTAAATCCCATCTCATTATTGGGGGGGACAATAAACAAGAAAATTTCTTAAGAACAATTTTGGCGGTGTCGGCAAAGTTACAGTGAAATGTAATGCAAAATGTACAGAGGGAAGCTTATCTGAACTGCATGCATATACTATACAGAATAATCAGTAATATTATTGATTTAAATCGCATGTATTTGGTAGTGTTAATAGTAATATTAGTCAGTACAATAGTGTCAGTAATTTTCTTATGAATTAAGGCATTTATTAAAAATACCCCCCCCACACACACACACATTTCAAACTCTTACGGAGCTAATTATGATCGAGATATTTGCTTGCTTCGACTAAAATGCTGGAATCTGATAAACTGCTGTGTTACACCACGTAAATCAAAATTAGCTATTAACTCTCTGGGGTCTAGGGTGAAACTGGACATTTTTTGGACTATTTTAAATTTGCTTTATATTTCACCCTAAAAGTGGTTTAATCTGCCATGTTTGGAGTCATTTTTTTCAGCACAACCTCCCAAGGGTGAATTTCAAGTAATATTTTACTTTTGACCTACTGTATTAACACAACAGACCTAAACTCACACAAAAAACATAAAATCAGAGTGGAAATTTGTTTGTTTTTTTACTATAAAAACCACAAATTTACTTAATGAAATGTTTTTACAACTTAGAATGCAAATATAATCAGTAATATTCATAAACGTGAACAAATTAAGCAACAACAAAGTTATATAGACTTTCTCCATTAAAATGCTGATAATTTCTTAGAAGTTTTTTAGACAATCAGGAGTTCTAAAAATTGCCATACATCCTTCGTACCACTCATATAAACAGTTTCTGTCCAAAACAAGGCAGAGGGGCACATCACATTCTTAGTTTTTCTTAGATTATTGGCAGATTTATCTCTTTTTTGCCTTTTTATACGTATATTGTTTGAATATACCGTTTCCTTCATTGAATTATTGGAGGGGGGACAAATCTACACTTTCCCAAGATTGGGGGGGTCCGNGGGTGGGAGGGGGGGTAAGAGGCCTTGATAATGGATAAGGGGGCGCTGGCCCAAAAAAGGTTGAGAAAAACTGGTATAGATGAATCACTTGCACTGAATTCATCCCTCCTCAAAGCTATTTCCCCACTTCTTCCTCATCTCTTTGTCTTTCAGAAACCTTCAAAACAAAACCGTGATATTTGGCAGTGTGTACACAAAAACATTGTACAAATGAGGTCCATCGTATTTTATTCATACATATTCTTACTGTCACGTAGTGAGTTCAATTAAGGTTTTTTGTACTGGCTGATCTGCACATATTCACAGCTGTTATAACGAACCAAAAATAAAAAGACATGGGTTGAAACAAAGTAGCCTTGCTGATGTCTGTGTTGCCTTCTTAAGCTGAGCATTCAGAAAAACGTTACACTCACTATTTTTGATCTTCATATTTCTTAGAGCTTAAAACTTCAAATTTGATTAATATTTGCTGCTAATGATAATTAACCAAAGCTACTGAAATTGCAAGTAGGCTTGTTTGAAACATATTCCTGTCATCAAATCTCAGCTATCCGTCATTGCCAGCTGAACATGATAGCTAACATTTGCTGTCATTTCGCTGGTGGGCATAAATACAGTACAGTAATATTACATTCACAAAATACTAACAATATGTTCATCTTACTTGTGAAAAGTTATCCCCTGGGCCCTGACATCAACAGTTCCTCGATTTGAACACAAATAAGCTAAGCAGTGGTGAGGCATCTTCTGCTGTTTTGGTTGACCAAAATAGGAGGGATGACCCATCCAAGATGGCCGCCGGATTTCCTGCGCTGGAGCAGCCAATGCGGGGTCTACTCTTATATTATGTCTATGGTTACAGCAGCCAGGCAGAAGCCGCCTAACTGAGCTGCTGGTAAGATGTGTGCTAATGTTACCTCTTCCTCAGTATTGTTTATAATGTTAAAAATGGTTCTCACAGTTGTTGTGTTGCAAAAATATGTCGTTAACCATTTTTAAGTGCTTTGAAGACTTTGGGTTTGGTTAAAATTAAATTGTTACTCGTATAAAGTTTGTCTGAAGTTTTCCTTCCAAAATGTGTTTGTTGGGCTGCAAGATTCTGACAGTGACTGTGTATGCTACATCTGATGGTTGAGTGTGTTCTACACTCGCAGTGTGTTACACACTGCTACTTGTTGTAGTTCTATATTTTCCTATTTAAGAACTGCATTACAGAATAGGTTCTTTATACATCCATTTACATCAAGCAGGTACTTTGAGTTTTGTATTATATTATTGATTTCTATTTATATAATTTTGCATTATGTGTTAGTACATTTCATTGATGCTAATTTGTACACAACCTTATTTTTCTTTATTCGAAGTGTTACACAAACCAAGGTTCTGTGACGTAGTTACAGCAGCCAGGCAGAAGCTGCCTAACCGAGCTGCTGGATTCTGACAGTGACTGTGTGTATGCCATGTCCAATGGTTGAGTGTGTCCTACACTGTGTTTTATAGGAATAAACTGATGCAGATCCAGATTCCGGCATGACGTTTCTGATCTCTTTTACAACTGTTACAGAAGCATTTATTTGAATTACAAAAATGAACATTTCTCCTGCTTTAATTGGAAAAGTTGTAACAGCTTTAAGTTTTATGTTAATAAATGTCAGTGTTAACATCTCTTTAGTTTGCATTAAACAAGATGAAGATTTATACATGTAAACTTGAATTGTAATATTTATCTATCCATCCATTTTCTTTTACACATTTTTTCTTTCTGGGTCGCGGGGAGCTGGTACCTATCTCCAGCAGTCACTGTGCAGAGGCGCTGGCAGGGGCGGACTGAGCACTTGAACACTTCCAGGGGACCTGGCCTGCTCAGCGATCGCCAAGGGACGGGACTTAAGAAACGGTTCGGGTTGAGCTTGATTATTTAAAAAAAATAATCCATGCGGTTTGTGCAGCTCACAGACTGAACAGCAGGGATGGGGACCAGACAAGCAGGCCCCTTGCTTTCTTTTCCTGAGACTGTCTGTCATAGCAGGTTGTGCGTGTGCCCGCCCCCTATAGCCTATAATGGCTCGCACTCACTCAGGTCATATGTTTGCGCACGTTTGTCCGATTTGGGATATAGCTTGTAAAATGGAGCGAGAAAAAGGAAGGTGGAGCAGAGAGAGAGAGGTTAAAACAGACAGAAGCTCTGCCTGCTGCGGCAGCAAAGTTCTGTAAATTAATGTTTGTTCATCAGAGAGCAGCTCAGACAGAAACACTGGTGGTGAGAAGTAGGAAGCTGGCTCAGCCTATCAGCACAACAAGCTTAATGAGGTTAGATCCACTGAGGAACCTAAGGGGACCAAAACTGACTTAATAGAACAAATGCTAAAATTTTTACAATGGATATTGCAAATTTTAGAATAAGGTTAATGAATAGGATCTGAAAGAAAATTGTTAAATGCTGAAACCTTCAGATTTTGTGTACTCTATATAAACTCCATCCATCCATTTTCTTTACCCGCTTCTCCATTCTGGGTTGCAGGGAGCTGGTGCCTATCCCCAGCAGTCACTGTGCGAGAGGTGGGGGACACCCTGGACAGGTTGCAAGTCCATTGCAGGGCCACATAGAGACCAATGAGACAAACAACCATTCACATTCAGGGACAATTTTAGAGTCATCAGTTAACCTAACATGCATGTTTTTGGTCTGTGGGAGGAAACTGGAGTACCCAGAGTAAACCCACGTGTGCACAGGGAGAGCATGCAAACTCCACCCAGGGAGGCCCCAGGCTGGGAAGTGATCTTGCAACCTTCTTGCTGGGAGGCAACAGCTCTAGCCACTATTCCGCTGTGCCACCCCCTATATAAACTCCACTAATAAATTATCTGAATATTAAAATCCTTGTCATATATTATTTTCTTTAATCTGTCATGAATGTTGGTGTTGTTGGGGTTTTGTTCTTTGTTTGGGGTTTCTTGTTGGTCTTGTTTTGGTTTGGTTGTCTTTTGGGTTTATGTATTTATGTCTTGTCACCATTCACCTCCCCAGTAGTTTTCCATTCATGCCTGCCATGCCCACCTCACCTGTTCCTCGTCAAGTCCACAGCTGCGCCCTATTATCATCTTTCCCTCAGTGTTTTAAAACAGGTCTTGTTTCTCCTCTCCTCACTGGACCATTCCGCTTTGTCTGATTTTTGCCACGCCATGCCTTGCCTCGTATCTTGTTTTGGATTTAGTTATTGTTAGTTTTGCTGCCTCGTCAGCCCTCGTCAGCTTTGTCTGTTCATTTAAGTTAATAAATTAGTTTCTTTTTTACGATGAGTCTGCGTTCTGGGTTCGCCTCCGTCTCCCCGCCTTCTGACATAACCTTTACAGGTGCTGGTCATAAAATTAGAATATCATGAAAAAGTAGATTGATTTCAGTAATTCCATTTAAAAAGTGAAACTTGTATATTATATTCATACATTACATACAAACTCATATATTTCAAATGTTTATTTCGTTT